>NC_056458.1:25029649-25099649 GCF_018296145.1 Oncorhynchus tshawytscha
TTCTTAAATGGAAGAAGTTTGGAACCACCAAGACTCTTCCTAGAGTTGGCCCCCAGGCCAAACTGAGCAATCGGGGGAGAAGAGCCTTGGTCAGGGAGGTGACCAAGAACCCGATGGTCACTATGACAGAGCTCCAGAGTTCCTCTGTGGAGATGGGAGAACCTTTAATAAGGACAACCATTTCTGCAGCACTCCACCAAACAGACCTTTATGGTAGAGTGGCCAGACGGAAGCCACTCCTCAGTAAAAGGAACATGTCAGCCCGATTGGAGTTTGCCAAAAGGCACTTAAAGTACTCTCACATCATGAGAAACTATATTCTCTGGTCTGATGAAAACCAAGATTGAACTCTTTGGCCTGAATGCCATGCGTCACGTCTGGATTAAACCTGACACCATCCCTACAGTGAAGAATGGTGGTGGCAGCATCACGCTGTGGGGATGTTTTTCAGTGGCAGGGACTGGGAGACTAGTCAGGATGGAGGGAAAGATGAACAGAGCAAAGTACAGAGAGATCCTTGATGAAAATCTGCTCCAGAGCGCTCAGGACCTCAGACTGGGGGGCGAAGGTTCACCTTCCAACGGGACAACAACCTTAAGCACACAGCCAAGACAACACAGGAGTGGCTTCTGGACAAGTCTCTGAATGTCCTTACGTGACCCAGCCAGGGCCTGAAATTGAACCTGATCGAAACATCTCTGAAGAGACCTGAAAATAGCAGTGTAGCGACACTCCCCATCCAACCTGATAGAGCTTGAGAGGATATGCAGAGAAGAATGGAAGAAACTCACAAAATACAGGTGTGCCAAGCTTGTAGCGTCATAACCAAAAAGACATGAGGTTGTTATCACTGCCAAAGGTGCTTCAACAAAGTACTGAGTAAAGGATCTGAATAAATGTGATATTTCAGTTTTTATTTTTATAAATTAGCAAACATTTCTAAAAAACTGTTTTTGCTTTGTCATTATGGGGTATTGTGTGTAGATTGATGAGCGAAGAAAAAAAAGATTTCATCCATTTTAGAATAAGGCTGGAACGAAACAAAATGTGGAAAAAGTCAAGAGGTCTAAATACTTTCCGAAGGCCCTTTATGAGTGTTTGTGTGCCTTTATATGTTCTCCTATACTCTAATAATTGAATTGAAAATGTTCTAGACCACTACCTGTGCCTGGGAGGGTTCTAGTGGGGGAAAGTGCACGACTAAACAGACAGTGAGATAATACTGACAGGGTCTCTCTCTCTCTCACGGTAATGATACCCTTGGCTGCAATGGAAAAGGGCATGCTGGCCTGTCTTTCAGGTTTGATTTCTAATCATTGTGCACCCCACCCAGCCCAAGCATTAACTGAGAGAAAATGTATGTGGGTGAATGAGGGAAAAGTCACTCATAAACGGAAAGTGCATCCATGAATAAGTTGACGGGGTTTTAGGAGGGATTGTAGGAGGTTTGTACTCACTATGAATAAATGGCAGCCCGCTCCTATGGTTGACTTAGTATTTAGTAGTGTTCTAAATGTATTGAATTTGAAATGAGGTAGTCTAAGATAACTTGTTTCAGTACATCAGTTTGTTGGCTGTATAAATTGGTAGCCTATATATGTTCTCAAGCAGGCCATTTTGTGGTTTAATAGAATCCACAGATGTTTCACCTAAAAGCATTAATTTACTCTTTGCTTCTTAGAATGATTCATTAGATAGCGTAATGTCTGTTTGGGGGTGTGATTCTAAAATCTGTACGTTTAGGAGAACAGACTAGTTTGGTGCGCTAGGTCTTATGGGGGAAGGATCTTAAATACATGTACGGTTACATGTATCAAATGACAGGGTCGAACAAGTATGCATTTCCTTCTCCTCAAGTGGGCTTGCATGCGGTGCCATGGGATTTTGATAAATGCTAAATGTGTCTGGTGTTTCTCTTTACTTTTCAACAAGTTATTCTGCCACTAATGAGCCAAAGAACTTTAAGAGCCAGGAATTTTCAACGGGAGCAATTGTGGCTGGGTGAAACAGCCTCTGATTCTATGGTAACTTAGAAAGGCTATACTGTTTTCTTCAAATGCAATAGAATGGAACATTTTCAGATTGTCATGGAAATAAACATTCTTGTTCAATGATATATAAATAGCCTGGAAAATGGTTGCTTCTAAGACAGCTAAATGTATAATTTTGTACTGTGCAGGGTTCAACAAAAGTGCAAAATGCTAATTTAAGTTGAACTTCATATTATATAAATATATGTATATTATATAAATAACCTTTATCAGCATAACACATTTTTTGAACAGTCTGTGACTACGGAAAAGATATATATATAAAAAGATAACACTACATTCAGGCCTGCTGTATTAAGGCAAATAAATAATGATGTCAATAGTATGTGTGCAGGAGTGAACAATACTTGGCTTTATAATCACTGTGATTACATGATTATTTTTTATTGGGGACTTTAAAATAATTCAAACTGACATCAAGCAATATTCAAGTTCTTAAATGTGTTAAAAGTTTACATGAGTTATTTGACCTTAATATATACATTTTCTCTATTATAAACCAAAACAAATACACCAAAGTTGTGATTAAATTCTTCAAGTTTACTTTAGGCTATTTTAGATCTGTAAAATCTGAGAAAAGGTGTGAGTGAATAGTTTTTAAAGTCAAAAGAAGGAAACGTTACAATCGAAAATAGCATAATGTATATAGCACAACATTGAAACCTATAGATTCAAGCAGGTTGCTCGTATTCCTATTTCAGACCTAGAGGGGCGCTGTTGTCCCAAATTCAAGTTCAAATTCAAGCACACATTGCTGAGACGGCTGAAGTATTAATAAACATTAGTCCATGAACATATAGTAATGTTTTTACAATGCAAACTATACATTGCAATTACTACATTTATTTAAAACATTTCAAGTAAAACATTCTGTGCAGGAATGAATTTACAATAAAATAGGTCTAACCCCCTATCAGTGTTATTTTTTTTTTAAACTACAGAGTTTTATCATGATTAATTTGAATCCTTTCTAATATCAAAGTTAACAACCTCAATATAACGAGATCAAACTATAGAGACCTAAATAAAATGCATTTGATCAGACACTGTTTCCTTTTTTATCAACAAATATCCCCACTATAAAACTACCAATCAATTGATTGGTGGTGGCTTGTTCAAGTAAGAACACTTCAATAAGGCGTTTGTTTATAGGTCTAAATTTACAAAAGGCGTTTATACGTTTTAATTAGTTTGTTTTCACTTGAAAGAGAACTGACGGTTCACAAAATAATTGTTTGACTTAAAAGATGGCTGCCACAAAGACCTAGTAACATGACTAGTGTAAAAACGAACTATTATAGAATGATAATCTTAATCCACAATCATTAAATGCATTTGAGCATTGATGAATAGATTGCACAAAGAAATTACAGAAACAATAGCCTAAATGTAAAACATGAGTAACTACATTTCGCATGCATTTTCTAATGTATAGTAGGCAATATGAAATAGCAATATTGGCAATAACAGGTCGAAAAACGAATAAGCAGTCCAAAATGCACACTCGACAACAAATCTTACTGCATCGTTCACGATCTACGTGGAAGATCCATCCCGTGTTTTAGCTGTTAAAGAAATTGCCAACTCCCATTCAATAATTCTATTCCGTGGCCCTATTCAATATTACAGGTTCCTGTTCAATAACTCCATTCCGCGTACATGTTCAATAAGCGATGGCCCTGTTCAATTGCTCCGCTCCGTGTTTTGCGCGCGCTCCCCCTCCTTTCTACTGAACTCCAGCCCCTCGCGCTCTCTCTATCAGCCTCTCACTCAGTCTCAATATGTCTCAAGATGGCGGCCAATGCGGGATCGATGTTTCAATATTGGAAGCGCTTAGATTTACAGCAGCTGCAGGTCAGCCTTTTTCCTTCAAGTTTCTCTGCTTTCTTGAAGCCTTTATGTGTGGAAACCCGTTGTCGAGTTGTGGCTTCGCTCTTGAGCCCCTCTTTGCCGGTGTTTGTGGCCGCTTTTGGAGCTCTCTTCTCCCATTGATTAAAGCGGCTCTCTCGTTGATCGGAAATTGATCCTCTTTGTTCAATTCCCATCGATCAGACATCATGGCCGAGGGGAAGCGGTCACTATGGCAATTCGGGGACCGAAAGCGATTCAACACTCATGGAAGACTATTCTAGTGCAAAACTGGCAACTTAACACTTTTGAGAAGATGTATTTGATGTTCTTGATGCGATTTGTTTGAATAATTTTGTTAAAGAAAATAAGTGCGTTTGTTGTCTAGAGCTCTCGCGGGTGGCGCTGTGGTGCTGAAACGAGTTGGGTGCAGAAGAGTTAGGTGACTTATTTATGTTATCTTAAATGTTTTACACGGGGAAATATTGCTTTTGAAGAAGAAATATACGAAATGCTTTGACAATATGCTTTTCATAATAGCTGTTCATAGTTATTATATTCGAGAAAAGCCTCTTGCGAAGTCTCTTGCCCAGTGTGACCTCTTTATTTAGGGAAGTGTTTTGTAGACTACTAGCTATTTTAATAATATGAAAACAAGTTAGCCAATGTCTAGTTTCCGCATAGTTTGTCGTGGTAGTGTTCATCTGTTGAAAAATAAGTGTTATAGATAGGAAGTCCAGTGAACTTGTGATTTCTACTCTTTATGCGTAGCCATAGGCTATCCTGTAGACATGGATTTGCTTACCCAAATTCAAATGTGCGTGTTTTTAATCTGAAATAGTTTAGCCTACCATTGAGGTAATAACCAAGTTGTATGCTTTATTTCGTTTGAATTGTGCGCTCAATAGATTTTAAACGACTGCACGAGCCACTTTTGCTTTCATGATTTGCTATGTTTATCTGTTTTTACAATTGAAAGTTATATATCGACATAGGCTGCAGTTTAAATTAAGCACGTAGCCTACACAAACTTTATACATCGCTTCTTTAAATTGATTTCAACAGGTTCAAGTGATCTAACACTGAATTTGAATTGATTCTTGAATAATCGACAGTAGCAACTTGAGTGGTTTTTGCATAATGGGCAAATGTAATTGGTTTAGTGTTTGAAATAGCCTAATCTCTAAATATGTTATTCCAAATGAAAATTGCTTGGTGGGTGCGAATGACAATCAATAGTCTCATGGGATTTAGGTGTTATTGGACGAATCATAATGAATATGATACGATAACGTTTGCAAATATATTCGTTTTCATGAAGGATACTCGATGTGTATGTCACATTTAAACAAACCCCTACTACCAATCACACCATACTTATTTATGTAGGTAGTATAGATAAACATTTGAAATCAATAGCCTATTGGGTTACTTTTTTTGTTTATTTTTTTTCTGATTTCTAAATGTCAATGAACCTAGTAGCTTACTAAAAGCAAATTAAACTCCAATTTCTTGGATTTGTAGTCTTTGCATGGATTTTACATACGAAAGTAATGTTTTTCAAATGAATAAGGGTCGTAATATCGATATAGGTGGCCCCTAGGCTACTATCAAAGGAATGCGCTTGAAATGTACACGTCACTCTGAGTCTCACAGGTTTTGCATATCATGTCAGGAGGGGGAATGGGATAATGCGTGTATTTTTCAAGGGACAATATTTCCATCCCAAGATTAATTCAATTATAAAAAATGTGCCGGAAATGTTATTCTTATTCATCCCTATGCCGTTTATTCTCGACCATTGTTTTCCTTGCCACCGAGTGTCCGCCATAGCCAAGCTCTGCTGCGGCCAGGGAACAGGTTGATCTCACAATCAATCACAGGAATGTGTTACCTCAGCTATTGTGCCCGGTGCGACATTTGCCATCGCCTTTTGAAATAATTGTATTTGTTTGAAAAGACAATATGGGTGTATTTGACTGCTATGCTCCTATACTGTTCTTTCCCCATCGGAATTTGTTCTCGCTGTTTTGGATTCAACAGATTCATGGATTTTTGGGAGGAATATTTTCACGTAGCCTAAGCTATTGTGCCTTTCTCGCAAAAAAATATTTTCCCGTCTGATTTAAAACAAAGAAATGTAGAACATGTTGACGCTTTTATGACTGATTTATGATTCTCACGCGAGGTGCGCTTTTGGCGCCCAGAATATAATGCCTGATATTGTACCCACAGTAACCCCTCTGATAATTGATAGAAGCACATTGTGCTGTTTGCCTTATTAATCCATAGGCTGCAGTGTTATTGTGTATGTCTTTATTTAAACGGTTAAAGCGTTGTGCATTCCATTTTGTCTAACAATAGTCAACATTGATTACATTTAATTTAGTCATTGTTAAGTTCATATGACTTTGCCTCCACTGTTATCTAAATATAATGCAATTTTGTAATAGGCCTACTTTACTTGCATTTGTTGGAAGGTCATAACCCAGATAAATTTAATTCTGAAACGAAATATATTCTCAAGTTCAGCTATAATGACATGTGTCTAATGTTTATAGCTTAAGTAATACATATTTTGGCACAGATACCTTGCATTATTTAGGCTATTTTGTTATACTCTCTCACACAGAATGTTTTGGGGGGGTATTTTGTATTTGTTTAGAAAGAGTGAACCATTAATCTAGTCAGAAACATTAACTGCTATTATCAATCATTCTAAACAAAAGGCTTAGTCATCTGGTTGCCCCCCCCCTGCCCCCACACACACTGAGTGTAAATTGAGTCTTGAAAGCCATATATAGTTCTCACAAAGTATGCATAAAGAAAGGTTGTGTTAAGAGCCCTGCAATAATCATGGTAAGACCCCTCTGATGATATTAGTCATGACAGCTGAAGAGGAACTAGGCAAAGTCCTGTCTGGAGGATCAGACCAGACAGCAGGGAGGACACTGAAGATTCCACCTCCATTATTGATGACTACATATTTACTTTGCTGCGGTACTGCCACCAGTGAGTCTTTCTGACAGGATATGCTCAGGCGCTGCAATATGGCCTTTTCATCACAAGCCGACACAGACTTTTAATTGGACTCACAGAATAAAGAGTCACTAGTGATACATGTTACAAGTGATAAACCAGTACATTGTTTCCGTTTTCTGGCCTTTTCATATTGCTGCATTCCACATTGGAAAGACATTAAGCTTCAAGACAAACCTTAAATGGCTGGGCAGAAATAGGATTTCTGTATCGGGGCCACTATCCCAAACAAGGGAACTACTGCTTTCCACTAAGGGATTACCTGGGAAGTGCATCAGATAATGTGAATCCAAGATGTTGTGGTAAACCCAATGGGGATTTTCTTTTTTTACCAACAGACATTCTAAAGTGGCTTATTTCCAACTGAAACTATAGGCCTATGTCTGAAGCTTGTCAGAGTGTTGCAGGCATTGAATGTGTTACAAGGATATGAATGTTTTTTGACAAGCTGTTCAGGTACTTTCATGCAATCCGGTCGGAAAGACTACCTACTGCACATTTTTTTGTGCTCAATGCTTAACTCAGCACAGGTGGAACCAATGCATTGACAAATGCTTCTCCCACTTCACTATCATTAAACCCTCTGTTTCATTCATGTCCTGGATATTATGTCATTAATCAAATAAACAGGGAAACTAGGATATAGGATGCTCACACTACAGATAGTGCATGTGCAAAGATCAGAGTTAGGGGCTAAGGATTTGAAGGAAATTACCACACACACAAACTACCCCCACAAGTCTCTCAGATAAAAATATCATGTAAAATAATGTTTTATTGCCACAAACACCAGATATCTGTGAAATGTGTTTTTTTTTAAACCAGGTTAGCCATAGTAGTACGGTACCCCTGGAGCAAGTTGGGTTTAAGTGTCTTGCTCGAGGGCACATTGACAGATTTTTCACCTTTGTTAGCTTGGTTATTCGAACCACCAGCGACCAGCTACGCTATCTGCTGCAATGTGGTGACTTTCAATATTTCCCTGCTCATCTCAGACAGACAGCCCACAGGAGCTTGCATCTCTGCTGTCGGCCCTTTGATGAAGCTCGGAATAAAAGGGTTTCTTGTCAGGGCATTTTTTGAGACATGTTCTCTACACTGCTTACAGTAGGCAGCTCAGTGTGAAACTTTGAAACGGCACCATTACGGGGCTGCCTTTGTAGTTGAAAGGGCGCCCACAGTTTTGTATTCAGGCCCTCGCTCTCCTGATTTTAAGTTTGATTTGGCTGTTTACATTCCGTGTGGCCCAAAAGCTGCCTCTGTCCCACCATGTGCCAATCACATTTCTCATGTGAGCCCTCAGACAGGGCCACTTCAGAAGGCCTGCTCTCCTCGGTGCCTGATTGTCAGTCTGATCTTCATAAGCCACTTTGTTCATAACCCTCCCCATGTATTGACACATGGTAATATTATGATTTTTTTCATGGCTTTTATCTGCAAAATGTCGCAGATCTGTTTTTGATCTAGTGCTTTATATAAATTATCCATCTGAGACACAAGGCGTAAAATCTGTAAATATAGCGTGTTTGTTTATTTTTCCACAACGTTGTTTTCAACTTAAATTTCTGCTATAATATGAAAATGTTCTGTTATTAGTTTCCCAGAATTAATTAATTTTTCAAACTATTTAGGCAGACTGTAAGGTCTTTATGTTGAATGAGCTGTATTATCTACACTGACTATAAACACCTGCTCTTTCCATGACTTACTGACCAGGTGAAAGCTATGATCCCTTATTGATGTCACTTGTTAAATTCACTACAATCAATGTAGATGAAGGGGAGGACACAGGTTAAAGAAGGATTTTTAATCCTTGGGACATGGATTGTGTATGTGTGCCATTCAGAGGGTGAATGTGCAAGACAATATATTGAAGTGCCTTTGAATGGAGTAGGGTATTAGGTGCCAGGCACCGGTTTGTGTCAAGAACTGCAATGCTGCTGGGTTTTTCACGCTCAACAGTTTCCCATGTGTATCAAGAATGGTCCACTACCCAAAGGACATCCAGCTAACTTGACACAACTGTGGGAAGCATTGGAGTCAATATGGGCCAGCATCCCTGTGGAATGCTTTTGACACCTTGTGGAATCCATGCCCAGATGAATTGAGGCTGTTCTGTGGGAAAAAGGGGTGCAACTCAATATTAGGAACGTGTTCCTAATGTTTTGCACATTCAGTGTATATTTATATTCCAGACTCTGACATTGCTCATTCTGAAATGTCTTGATTTCATTCATTTTATTTTGGGAAATTTGTGTGTATTGTTCGGTATTACGGCACTGTTGGAGCTAGAAAAATAAGCATTTTGCTGCACCTGCGATACCATCTGCAAAATGTGAGTACGCGACCAATACAATTGGCAGCAAACTGATTGGTCAGCTGTTAAAGCCAGGAAAGCATTAGGTGTTCCTAATGTTTGGTATACTCAGTATATTGGTAAATTGGGCCTACATTTAAATTATATGGAGAGCATGGTTGGAGTGTCTGGTTTACATTTGCAGTAGCTAGCAAAGTGTTTGTTTCTGTACAGAGATGTTTGCTTGAGAGAATAAGCTTATCTGGTACAGTACTCTTGCACTTAGACCAGCCTCTGAGCTTATTTTTCTTAGACGTCCATTACCAAATAGGTTCTCAGTCATTTCAAAGGGTCCCTTGGCGGAGGGCGGCACCTCAGCATACCACCTGTGTTGATTCCGCATACTTGTAAGGTTTCCAAATGCAGGTAAAATGCTGTTCTCAGAGGCATTCGGGCCTGTGTGTGGTCCTGCATTTTACACGTCAACATATGGAGATCAGTGAAGGAAGCAATGTCGCCCATGACCGCGCCATGGAGATTTGAGCTCCCCTGCGCCCTTAACTTGTGCTGGCCTGCCGTTGGCTGTAAGCATATCAGTTTGATATTTATGATGTGGCAGACACAGGCTGGGCTTTGGCTCACCTGTGTTATTTTTAACCCTCTGTTGTCACAGACTTGCCACAGACATGGGTGTGTCTTTTCGAGTTATGCTCCACAAGAAGAATTTGATGGAAGGATTATTTTCACTGAGCTCTTCAACAGACCAGACTATTGACCTACGTATTCATTTGAAGATCAAATCAAATTTTATTTGTCACATGTTTCGTAAACAACAGGTGTAGACTAACAGCTCGCGGCTGGGTTTATCTTTGTAATCTGTGATAGTTTACAAGCCCTGCTACATCCGATGAGCTTCAGAGCCGGCGTAGTGGGATTCGATCTTAGTCCTGTATTGACGCATTGCCTGTTTGATGGCTGGTCGGAGGTCGTAGCGGGATTTCTTATTAGCGTCCGGATTAGTGTGCCGCTCCTTGAAAGCAGCAGTTCTAGCCTTTAACTCCTTGCAAATATTGCCTGTAATCCATGGCTTCTGGTTGGGATATGTACGTATGGTCACTGTGGGGACGATGTCATCGAAGCACTTATTAATGAATTTGTTACTGATGTGGTAAAGTCCTCAATGCCACCTGATGAATCCCAGAATGTATTCCAGTCTGTGTTAGTGAAACCGTCCTGTAGTCTAGTGTCCGCTTCATCGGACCGCTTTTTTATTGACTGTGTCACTGTGTCACTGGTACTTCCTCTGAGTTTTGCATGTAATCACCCTCCATTTGGTCAGATTTGCGAGGGAGAAAAGTCATATTAGAGATTGCGCACCAGCTGTTGTTAAGAAAGAGATACACACCTACCCTCTTGACCTTACCCGAGGCTGCCAATCAATAGAAAAAACAGGTAGATGTACATTGAGTGTACAAAACATTAAGGACACCTTAATAATATTGAGTTTGTCATGGCATGGACTCTACAAGGTGTCGAAAGAGTCTGGAATGCTGGCCAATGTTGACTGCAATGCTTCCCACAGATGTGTCAAGTTGACTGAATGTCCTTTGGGTGGTGGACAGTTCTTGATACACACGGGAAACTGTTGAGCGTGAAAAAAACCAGCAGTGTTGCAGTTCTACCATACCACGTTCAAAGGCACTTACATCTATTGTCTTGCCCATTCACCCTCTGAATGGCACACATACACAATCCATGTCTCAATTGTCTCAAATCTTAAAAATCCTTCTTTAACCTGTCTCCTCTCCTTAATCTACTCTGATTTTGAAGTGAATTTAACAAGTGACATCAATAAGGGATCATAGCTTTCACCTGGTCAGTCTGTTATGGAAAGAGTATGTGTTCATAATGTTCTCTACACTCAGTGTAAATTGTCCATGCCGTTGTTCAGCCATGACTCCGAGAAACATAGGCTATTACAGTTCTTCAGGCCCCGTTGAAAGGATAGTCTCGAACAGAACTCGTCACGTTTGTTCTCCAGTGATTGTACGTTCGCCAGTAGAACGGAGGGTAGAGACGGTTTATTTACTCGCCGACGTAGTTTCGTCAGGGTGCCAGCACGCCGGCCTCTCTTACACTCTTCCTTTTCTGAGTTGGGGATTAAGGCCTGGTCTGGGGTGAGCAGTATGTCCTGCGCCGCAGACTCGTTGAAGTAGAAATCTTAATCCAAATTGAGGTTAGTGATTGATCGCTGTTCTGATGTCCAGAAGCTCTTTTCAGTCATAGCAAACAATGGCAGAAACATTATGTAAAAAAAAATGTTAAAATCTGCGGAAAACTCCCCACAAATAGCAGAATTGATCAGGATCCTGTAAAACGACAGCTATCCATTGCAGTGCTATTACATACAAAAAGGTGCATACAAGAAAGATCCACTCTCAAGTTTCTAAGTCAAAGTGAGAGCTCTATGTTCTCTGGTCTCTCAGATCACATGTTTGTACAGCAGGATTTTAGATACACAGGCACCTGAGTATGAATCATCCATGCTAAAACAGACAAGTTCCTGACTAGTTCTGCCACATTTCAGTGAAAAAGCTGGAGCCTGCACTCAGGACTAAATTTAGAAAACTCCTTAATACAGAAATTAAAGGAGAACTGTGCCTCAGTGCTCTGCTCTCCCCCATCGATTCCCCAGTCAGATCCACGCCACTTCAAACTCCAACAAGCTTGTAAACAAGACACAAAACAAGAGAGACATTTGCATGTCCCCCTTCCAAATTTAGCCCAAGCGTCTTTGCCTTTTTCCCTGGGAGTTCGTAATTGCAATGGAAAGCTTGATATTCATGCGTTTTCACATAGCATTTGGGACCCGCAGTATTTTGTGGACCACATTCTTTGAGGCAACAATCTTCAGTCCCTATCAGTCTGTCATAGTGTGAGCTGTGCAGAATGCTGGAACCCCTTGTCTCACTGCACAGTTAAATGCTGTAAGATGTACACAGAGTAACTTCTGTCCACTATCTTTTTTTATCCCTCTGTGTGAAATAAGACTAGTCAGACATACCTGTAAAAGCTCAGAAGGAATCCATCGTCTGTGGTAATTTTCATGATGCAGAGAATTAAACATTTTTTAAAAAGAAATTTGCACTGCAACTGGATTAACAAATCAATTGAAATGTACTTGCCTGGCCATAGTTTTTGTTCTGTAGCGAGCTGTGCTCGGCAATCAGTGGTTTATCTCCACTGTCAGACAAATAGGTCCAGACAGAGTAATCACAAGGGGCTCTTTCCTGACTAGAGATGCAATGTGATCAATCAAGAAACTCTTCAGACTAACTTTTATTAACTGAATAATCTCAGTTCGCAGTTAGGAGTGTGTCTCTTAAATTGGGATGCTACACTACTCATTGAATTAATGTTCTATTCCAAAGTGTTTAAAAATATGTTGATTACAGTACAGTGTTCTTTAATGGTGGAAGGGGCTCAGATGCAAATGGCTAGATGAGCTCTGTGGCTCTGGGAATGAGGAGAGGGGTCAGGCCCAGAGCTAGTTCATACTATCCTCTACATTACCTCACTATGTCTGCCCCATCCCTCGCTCCACTGTATCTCTCTCTCTCTCTCTCTCTGGGAGCTGGGGTTTCATGGGGCCCCCCTTTGCCTCACACAGTTTTATAGAAACCCTGACGCCAAATACATAATTTGCCTGGAATGTGCTGTCCATTTCAGCCGGGAAGGGTGGGTGGGTTAGATGGAGAGATCCAGGGAATTGGCCCCTCCTCACTCGCTTCCCTCTGCCCACTGGCTCTAACGTAAAGGCTACGCTGCAGAGCATGCCCATGCACTGTGACTGCATCCTGCCTCCATTCACTATTCAGTCTAACTTTTTCATTTACTATGGACTTTTTTTGACACTTTTTTTTCAGCTTCACAAACTATTGTCTGGCAGCCACAGTCTCTTTTACTGTTTGAGAACTCTGGCATAAAAATAGATCAATACTGAGAGTAAGTGGAGGAACATTATCACGGGATGTAGTGGAGCTTGAATAAAGCAATTTAAGCTGCTTGTTGACATGTGTATCCATTATGAGTCTCGCATACAGGCACATCACGGAAGAGACACTTGTGTGTAAAGGCTTGAAGACAAACTCATACAGCTTGCCCCATTTGATCATTTTTATCTAGTCTACTCAGCGGAATTTCAGACTGTGGATAGTGTTTGTTTCATTGTGTTCACCCTGACTGTGAGTGTGTACTCCAGGGGCTGAGCCATGATGTCTGTGCGACGCTACAGCTAACAGACTTCTATCACCAAGGCCATGTTGTCCCCATTTAACGCAGGTACATTTAGGCCTAGACTATACAAGAATGACGTGAGTCCGCAACTGCTTTGACAACCTCTTGTATTATATCACACCATGAAATAGATGTTTCTATCGCCAGGGTTAAACATATTCCACTGTAAAACTTCTGAGGAGATGTTAATATCGACCTTTTGACGGGTCTTTTTGTTTCCAGTTTAGACGGCTTTGAAGCGACAGCACTTCAAGACCAGGATATGATATAAGTCCCTTTTGTGATCTGTTCCCATATTAGCATTTTTTGCTACGATCTGATCCACTGAATTCACACGCAGAGAGAAGGTAAAAAGGACTACTGAGACTTTGGCTCGCTCACACTCTGGTCAAGATTGTAAATGTAAGGCAACGTAAAATGGCTCGTAAGAGAGTCTGAAAAGCATCAGTGCCTAAATTTGAGGTGGGGGGGGGGGTCGTCGCTGCGAAAGGAAGCGAAAAAAAGTAGAGCAGCAATTTATCTGCTTCTGTGCAGAAACATCTGGAAACAGTTTGGAGAAAATGAGGGAATCTGAAGTACTTGGGAATTAAGAGCTATGGGAAAGAAATTGTCCCCCCTTGTTTTCCAGAGCGAGATAGGACAGGAGGTTGCAATCTGGCTTTGCAGGTCGTTGATGATAAAACGGGTAGCCTACTTCAATGTGAGATATTATTCCTCTTTGAAAACACGGTCATTTTCAGACCTGTGTCGTTTTGTCGGACACAATTGGATGTCTATCATATTTTTACTCTGAAATAAGCAACTTAAAGATAAGTAGACAACTGTGTAAATCACTGTAGGCTTATTTGTGCCATTTCCATTTCTGTTCTCACTATATAACATGGTGACCTATTTATTTACTCAGGGATTTGTTGCAGTCATTCTGCAACCATTCTTATTATACTTAGGCAAAGTGTAACTGTTGCGATAATGTAAACATTTATTTGCTCACAGGAAACTTGCTGGTTGAACAGACATACTTTTATTGCCATCTATGGTCAACTGTACAGCATCCATACCTGCTCCTTGGCCATGTTGTAACACGTCACTTCCTGCTGAACGTGGAACGAGGAAAGTTCTTAGTAGCTAACTTTTTAGTTTGGGGCTCGCGACGCAGTTAGTGTCAGTTGCTGGAATGCTAGTCTCTGTCCAGTGATCCTGCCGACTAAGGACGGGTCTGAGGAGCTATTTGGCATTGCAGCTAGCCTAGCTGCTAGCTAGCTGCATCAAATCAAATTAGATTAGTCACATGCGTCGAATACGACAGGTGTAGACCTTACAGTGAAATGCTTACTTACAAGCCCTTAACCAACAATGAGGTTTTAAGAAGGAAAAAAAGTGCTAAAGTATTTACTAAAATATACTGAAGAATAAATAATAACAACAATTGAAAAATAGCAAATAATTAAGGAGCAACAAAGAAATCACAGTAGCGTGGCTATATACAGGAGGTAGTGGTACGGAGTTAATGTGCGGGGGCACCGGTTAGTCGAGGTAATTGTGGTAATATGTACGTACATGTAGGTAGAGGTAACGTGACTATGCATGGTTAATAAACAGAGATTAGCAGCATTGTAAAAATGAGGTTGGGGGGCAATGCAAATAGTCTGGGTAGCCATTTGATTAGCTGTTCAGTAGTCTTATGGCTTGGGGTTAGAAGCTGTTAAGAAGCCTTTGGACCCAGACTTGGCTTTTCGGTACTGCTTGCAATTTTTGGGGCCTTCCTCTGACACTGCCTGGTATAGAGGTCCTGGATGGCAGGAAGCTTTTAATTTTTTAATTTTACCTTTATTTAACCAGGCAAGTCAGTTAAGAACACATTCTTATTTTCAATGACGGCCAGCGGGTTAACTGCCTGTTCAGGGGCAGAACGACAGATTTGTACCTTGTCAGCTCGGGGGTTTGAACTCACAACCTTCCGGTTACTAGTCCAACGCTCTAACCACTAGGCTACCCTGCCGCCCCAGCGATGTACTGGGCCGTACACACTACCCTCTGTAGTGCCTTGCGGTCGGAGGCCGAGCAGTTGCCATACCAGGCAGTGATGCAACCAGTGAGGATGCTCTCAATGGTGCAGCTGTATACATTTTTGAGCATCTGAGGACACATGCCAAATGGGTCTCCTGAGGTGGAATAGGCATTGTCTTGCCCTCTTCACGACTGTCTTGGTGTGTTTGGACCATAATAATTAATTGGTGACTTGGACACCAAGGAACTTGAAGCTCTCAACCTGCTCCGTTACAGCCCTGTCGATGAGAATGCGGGTGTGCTCGGTCCTTCTTTTCCTGTGGTCCACAATCATCTCCTTTGTCTTGCTCACATTGAGGGATAGGTTATTATCCTGGCACTACACTGCCAGGTCTCTGACCATCTCCCTATAGGCTGTCTCATCGTTGTCGGTGTTCAGGCCTACCACTGTTGTGTCGTCGGCAAACTTAATGATGGTGTTGGCTTAGTACTTCCGGCGCCGACAGAGATGGCCGCCTCGCTTCGCGTTCCTAGGAAACTATGCAGTTTTTTTTTTTTTTACGTGTTATTTCTTACACTAGTACCCCAGATCATCTTAGGTTTCTTTACATACAGCCGAGAAGAACTACTGAATATAAGATCAGCGTCAACTCACCATCAGTACGACCAAGAATATGTTTTTCGCGATGCGGATCCTGTGTTCTGCCTTACAACCAGTGTAACCGAGTGGATCACATGCAGCGACCCAAAAAAAAAACGACTCAGAAAAAGAGGGAAACGAAGCGGTCTTCTGGTCAGACTCCGGAGACGGGCACATCGTGCACCACTCCCTAGCATTCTTCTTGCCAATGTCCAGTCTCTTGACAACAAGGTTGATGAAATCCGAGCAAGGGTAGCATTCCAGAGGGACATCAGAGACTGTAACGTTCTTTGCTTCACGGAAACATGGCTCACTGGAGAGACGCAATCCGAAGCGGTGCAGCCAGCGGGTTTCTCCACGCATCGCGCCGACAGAAACAAACATCTTTCTGGTAAGAAGAGGGGCGGGGGCGTATGTCTTATGGCCAACGTGACATGGTGTGATGAAAGAAACATACAGGAACTCAAATCCTTCTGTTCACCTGATTTAGAATTCCTCACAATCAAATGTAGACCGCATTATCTACCAAGAGAATTCTCTTCGATTATAATCACAGCCGTATATATCCCCCCCAAGCAGACACATCGATGGCTCTGAACGAACTTTATTTAACTCTCTGCAAACTGGAAACGATTTATCCGGAGGCTGCATCCATTGTAGCTGGGGATTTTAACAAGGCTAATCTGAAAACAAGACTCCCTAAATTTTATCAGCATATCGATTGCGCAACCAGGGGTGGAAAGACCCTGGATCATTGTTACTCTAACTTCCGCGACGCATATAAGGCCCTGCCCCGCCCCCTTTCGGAAAAGCTGACCACGACTCCATTTTGTTGATCCCTGCCTACAGACAGAAACTAAAACAAGAAGCTCCCACGCTGAGGTCTGTCCAACGCTGGTCCGACCAAGCTGACTCCACACTCCAAGACTGCTTCCATCACGTGGACTGGGAGATGTTTCGTATTGCGTCAGACAACAACATTGACGAATACGCTGATACGGTGTGCGAGTTCATTAGAACGTGCGTTGAAGATGTCGTTCCCATAGCAACGATTAAAACATTCCCTAACCAGAAACCGTGGATTGATGGCAGCATTCGTGTGAAACTGAAGGCACGAACCACTGCTTTTAATCAGGGCAAGGTGTCTGGTAACATGACTGAATACAAACAGTGCAGCTATTCCCTCCGCAAGGCTATCAAACAAGCTAAGCGCCAGTACAGAGACAAAGTAGAATCTCAATTCAACGGCTCAGACACAAGAGGTATGTGGCAGGGTCTACAGTCAATCACGGACTACAGGAAGAAACCCAGCCCAGTCACGGACCAGGATGTCTTGCTCCCAGGCAGACTAAATAACTTTTTGCCCGCTTTGAGGACAATACAGTGCCACTGACACGGCCTGCAACGGAAACATGCGGTCTCTCCTTCACTGCAGCCGAAGTGAGTAAGACATTTAAACGTGTTAACCCTCGCAAGGCTGCAGGCCCAGACGGCATCCCCAGCCGCGCCCTCAGAGCATGCGCAGACCAGCTGGCCGGTGTGTTTACGGACATATTCAATCAATCCCTATACCAGTCTGCTGTTCCCACATGCTTCAAGAGGGCCACCATTGTTCCTGTTCCCAAGAAAGCTAAGGTAACTGAGCTAAACGACTACCGCCCCGTAGCACTCACATCCGTCATCATGAAGTGCTTTGAGAGACTAGTCAAGGACCATATCACCTCCACCCTACCTGACACCCTTGACCCACTCCAATTTGCTTACCGCCCAAATAGGTCCACAGACGATGCAATCTCAACCACACTGCACACTGCCCTAACCCATCTGGACAAGAGGAATACCTATGTGAGAATGCTGTTCATCGACTACAGCTCGACATTCAACACCATAGTACCCTCCAAGCTCGTCATCAAGCTCGAGACCCTGGGTCTCGACCCCGCCCTGTGCAACTGGGTACTGGACTTCCTGACGGGCCGCCCCCAGGTGGTGAGGGTAGGCAACAACATCTCCTCCCCGCTGATCCTCAACACTGGGGCCCCACAAGGGTGCGTTCTGAGCCCTCTCCTGTACTCCCTGTTCACCCACGACTGCGTGGCCATGCACGCCTCCAACTCAATCATCAAGTTTGCGGACGACACAACAGTGGTAGGCTTGATTACCAACAACGACGAGACGGCCTACAGGGAGGAGGTGAGGGCCCTCGGAGTGTGGTGTCAGGAAAATAACCTCACACTCAACGTCAACAAAACTAAGGAGATGATTGTGGACTTCAGGAAACAGCAGAGGGAACACCCCCATCCACATCGATGGAACAGTAGTGGAGAGGGTAGCAAGTTTTAAGTTCCTCGGCATACACATCACAGACAAACTGAATTGGTCCACTCACACAGACAGCATCGTGAGGAAGGCGCAGCAGCGCCTCTTCAACCTCAGGAGGCTGAAGAAATTCGGCTTGTCACCAAAAGCACTCACAAACTTCTACAGATGCACAATCGAGAGCATCCTGGCGGGCTGTATCACCGCCTGGTATGGCAACTGCACCGCCCTCAACCGTAAGGCTCTCCAGAGGGTAGTGAGGTCTGCACAACGCATCACCGGGGCAAACTACCTGCCCTCCAGGACACCTACACCACCCGATGCTACAGGAAGGCCATAAAGATCATCAAGGACATCAACCAACCGAGCCACTGCCTGTTCACCCCGCTGCCATCCAGAAGGCGAGGTCAGTACAGGTGCATCAAAGCTGGGACCGAGAGACTGAAAAACAGCTTCTATCTCAAGGCCATCAGACTGTTAAACAGCCACCACTAACATTGAGTGGCTACTGCCAACACACTGTCAATGACACTGACTCTACTCCAGCCACTTTAATCATGGGAATTGATGGGAAATGATGTAAATATATCACTAGCCACTTTAAACAATGCTACCTTATATAATGTTACTTACCCTACATTGTTCATCTCATATGCATACGTTGATACTGTACTCTATATCATCGACTGCATCCTTATGTAATACATGTATCACTAGCCACTTTAACTATGCCACTTGGTTTACATACTTATCTCATATGTATATACTGTACTCGATATCATCTACTGTATCTTGCCTATGCTGCTCTGTGCCATCACTCATTCATATATCCTTATGTACATATTCTTTATCCCCTTACACTGTGTATGACAGTAGTTTTTTTTTTTTTTTTTGGAATTGTTAGTTAGATTACTTGCTCGTTATTACTGCATTGTCGGAACTAGAAGCACAAGCATTTCGCTACACTCGCATTAACATCTGCTAACCATGTGTATGTGACAAATAAAATTTGATTTGATTTGATTTGGAGTTGTGCTTGGGCATGCAGTCATTGGTGAACAGGGAGTACAAGAGGGGACTGAGCACGCACCCCTGACCCCCCCCGTGTTGAGGATCAGCGTGGCAGATGTTTTGTTACCTGCTAGCATATCAAGCTAGCAGGGTTTTCTTGAAGGCTTGAATGTAGCCCGTGACACGGTTAGCCATTGTGGCTGGGACCGCGGATTGTCCCGGGTTTGTGGCTGTCTAGATCCCTGCTGTTTGTTATTTTCAATCTTCCCTATGACCTGCCCTGTCTGGAACTGCAAGGAGTAGCAGCGTAACCTACGTTGCTAGCTACCATGACAAAGACCAAAGCCGGCGGGAGTACCGTTGAGGACAGTGGTGTCTCTCTATCACATGTGAAGGATATTTTTAAATGAACAAAAATAGTTCCACAAGCAGTTGTTACAACAACAATAAAAAAATGTTTGTCCAAATACTGGTGGATTCAACTAATAAAATAATGGGCAAACTTAGGCAGGAAATGTCAACAACAAACAGTGAGCCATCGTATCCATGCGTAAAAAAACAATCATTGAAAAGCATTGCAATTTGTACATTTTGTGAAGTTCGTGTGGGAGAGGTGGAAACATTATTGTTATCGTTCAATAATGACAAACCTGGCATTGACAACTTAGTTGGAAAGCTGCTGAGAATGGTAGCTGACTATAGCCATTCCTATCTGTCATATTTTCTTTTATCTGAGCCTAGAGGAAAGTCTTTGTTCTCAGGCCTGAAGGGAAGCCAACGTAATTCCGCTACCCAAGAGTGGTAAAGCGGCCTTTACTGGTTCGAACAGCTTAGCAAACTGTTGGAAAAAAATGTTTGACCAAATACAATGCTATTTCTCTGTAAACAAATTAGCAACAGACTTTCAGCATGCTTATAGAGAAGGGCACTCAACATGTACTGCACTGACACAAATTACTAATGATTGGTTGAAAGAAATTGATAATAAGAAGATTGTGGGAGCTGTACTGTTAGATTTCAGTTTAACCTTTGATATTATTGACCACAAGATAGTTTGTGTTTATGTATTGATATGTAGGCTACTTGTGCCTTTAATGTTTTTATGTAGTTCTGTCCTTGAGCTGTTTTTGTCTATTAATGTTCTGTATTATGTCATGTTTCATGTTTTGTGTTGATCCCAGGAAGAGTAGCGGCTGCTTTTGGGGATCCCAATAAAGTATCAAATACCAAATAGCAAAGCCTCCAGTAGACGGCCTGCTCAGTAAACCTAGCTTTACCACAGCAATTTAGAGCAGATATTTTCAAGAAGCACAAACACAGATCAAAGCCAGCTACAAAGCCAGTAACTTTCCCGCTCATGAAACTAATGAGCTGCAACTTTCTGAATTTCACATCGCTTTCTCATCTTGTCCAATACCCCTGTGCCTCCATGGATAAGTGATCTTGTCAGTGGCCAAAATGCAGTCTTGAAGGACAATTCCACCACTTTATAACCCCCCAAAAAAAATATATCAACGTTTGTTTCTATGTTTTGTTTGGTCAGGGTGTAATATGAGTGGGCATTCTATGTTGTATGTCTAGTTTGTCTATTTCTATGTGTTTTGGCCTGATATGGTTCTCAATCAGTGGCAGGTGTTTGTCGTTGTCTCTGATTGGGAACCATACTTAGGTAGCCTGTTTTTGTATTTTGGTTGGTGGGTTATTGTCTATGTGATGTTGCATGTTAGCACTCTGTTTCTATAGCAGTCACATTCATCTGGTTAGTTAGTTAGTTTGTTTTAGTGTATTTCGTGTTTTATTCCGTCTTTCATTAAATCATGCATTCACACCACGTTGCGCTTTGGTCCGCTTCTTACGACGATCGTGACGGTGTTTAACAATTGAACAGGTTTACTATTCTACGATGGGGTTTTCCGACTTTGATTTTGCTTTACTTTTGTTTTGAAATGTGGACAACAATTTTCCATTTAGATAATTCAAATAACCAAAGCAGGTACTGGGTCTCAACTTCGTCTTGTTCTCATTTGAGTCATAGGTGCCGGGTCTCTTTAACCACTGAGAACAAGCAATGTCAGAGTCCGGAATATATATATATATATATATACACACACACACACACACAGTACCAGTCAAAAGTCTGGACACACCTACTCATTCCAGTTTCATTTTACTATTTTCTACATTGTATCATAATAGTGAAGACAAAAATTATGAAATAACACATATGGAATTATGTAGTAACCAAAAACAAATCAATATATATTTTATAGTTGAGTCTTCAAAGTAGCCACCCTTTCCCTTGATGACAACTTTTCACACTCTTGGCATTCCCTGTCTTCCGTCTGGCCACTCTACCATAAAGGCCTAATGGGTGGAATGCTGCAGAGATGGTTGTCCTTCTGGAAGTTTCTCCCATCTCCACAGAGGAACTCTGGAGCTCTGTCAGAGTGACCATTGGGTTCTTGGTCCCCTCCCTGACCAAGGCCCTTGTCCCCCGATTGCTCAGTTTGGCCTGGCGGCCAGCTCTAGCAAGAGTCTTGGTGGTTCCAAACTTCTTCCATTTAATAATAATGGAGGCCACTGTGTTCTTGGGGAACTTCAATGCTCATACTTAGTTTGGTACCCTTCCCCAGAGTTGTGCCTTGACACAATCCTGTCTCTGAGCTCTACTAACAATTCCTTCAACCTCTTGGCTTGGTATTTGCTCTGACATGCACTGTCAACTGTGGGACCTTTATATAGACAGGCGTGTTCCTTTCCAAATCGTGTCCAATCAATTGAATTTACTACAGGATGATCAATGGAAACAAGATGTACCTGAGTTCAATTTCGAGTCTCATAGCAAAGGATCGGAATACTTATGTAAATACGGTATCTTAAAAAATATATATATATATTATACATGTGCTATAATTTCTGAACCTGTTTTCACTTTGTAATTATGGGGTATTGTGTGTACATTGATGAGGAATAAACATTTAGTTACTCCATTTTAGAATAAGGCTGTAACACAAGAAATTGTGTAAAAAGTTAAGGGTTCTGAATACTTTCCGAATGCACTGAATGAATAGAACAGGTGTGTACAGGTGTAGTTATATAGGATGAGCCATGACTATAATACAGTAAATACATATAAAATAGGTAAAACAGTATGTAAACATTATTAAAGTGACCAGTGTTCAATAACTCTATATACACAGGGCAGCAGGCTAGAGTACCGGGTGATAGCCGGCTACTGACAGTGTCCTGAGGTTCGATTTGAGATGTCAGCTACACTTAACTTAATAACTAAATAGCTAGCTACTAGCTAGATACATTTCTCTCACAATTATAAAGGCAACAAAATGTTAACAAAAACAGAATATTATTAACCTAAAAGATTGTTATCCCAGTTCCTAGCTTATCCAGGTTTAGTGATACATAATACTGTCTATCTATGGGAACAACTGCAATCATTTTGCAAGCAACATTTCTAAATTGAATTTAAATCACGTAAAATTAATCTCATAAAATGTCACTTGTAATGCTTATCTCCTGTAGCCTAATTGTCATCCTTATATTCATACTGAACCTAAATTACAAGGGTCATATTTGCACTAATCTATTTTATGTCAGAAATTAAAAGGCATGTACAACATCTGGTATATGGTTTGCCTCATACATTTTCTACTGGTATCATTTTAAATTGAGAACATATTGCCCAACATGTAAACAATGTGTGAGTTTAGTTAATCTCTGCTTCAGATGACAGATGCACATAATGCCAGTAATGCCTTCATACTGTAGGCCTATGTCTGCATTGGCAATGCATGCAATATGATAAGCTGCAAAATGTAGGCACATTTGTTTTTTAACATTGTTAAAATGTGTTTACTTACTTGAATAGGTTCTCCCACTGAGTAAGATTTTTTTGGGGTCCTTAATCTTAAAGATAAATTGGTAGTAGCAAAGTGCAGCCATGTGGATGAATGGAGACAAGATTAACAGTATCTTTGTCACCAGAGTGGTTTAGAATATGTTGTGACATTTGACTTTACCAGTGTAATCCACTTTCAATTTCAATAAATATAAATCGCAGACTGTCGGCCACATTTGATAACTTGAAAACTAGCACTTGAAAGTAGCATAGGCAACAACAACCCGGACTGAAAACAGTGACACACATAACATACAGCATGCCTTCTGCGGGAGTGTAGAGGGAGAGTTCGTAACCTCTCTGGGATATGTGGGACGGTAGCGTCCCACCTCACCAACAGCCAGTGAAAGTGCAGGGCGCCAAATTCAAAACAACAAAATCTCATAATTAAAATTCCTCAAGCATACAAGTATTTTACACCATTTTAAAGATACAATTACAGTCACAGTTTCTGATTTCAAAAAGGCTTTACAGCGAAAGCACCGCAAATGATTGTTAGGTGACCACCAAGTCACAGAAAAACACAGCCATTTTTCCAGCCAAAGAGAGGAGTCACAAAAAGCACAGAGATAAAATGAATCACTAACCTTTGATGATCTTCATCAGATAACACTCATAGGACTTCATGTTACACAATACATGTATGTTTTGTTTGCTAAAGTGCATATTTATATCAATATTTTACATTGGCGCGTTACGTTCAGTAGTTCTAAAACATGCGGTGATTGTGCAGAGACCAACATCAATTTACAGAAATACTCATCATAAATTTTGATGAAAATACAAGTGTTATACATGGAATTAGAGATATACTTCTCCTTAATGCAACCGCTGTGTCAGATTTAAAAAAATAAAATAAAAAACGTTACGTAAAAAGCAAAACATGCAATAATCTGAGTCCAGTGTTCAGACAACAAAGCAGCCAAAAAGATATCCGCCATATTGTGTAGTCAACATTAGTCAGAAATAGCATTTTAAATATTCACTTTGATGATCTTCATCAGAATGCACTCCCAGGAATCCCAGTTCCCCAATAAATGTTTGATTTGTTCGATAAAGTTCATAATTTATGTCCAAATAGCTTCTTTTGTTAGGGCGTTTGGTAAACAAATCCAAACGCGTGTTCAGGTCCAGCTGAACGTCGGAGGAAAAGTTCAAAAAGTTATATTATAGGTCGTAGAAACTTGTCAAACTAAGTATAGAATCAATCTTTAGGATGTTTTTATCATAAATCTTCAATAATGTTCCAACCGGAGAATTCCATTGTCTGTAGAAAAGCAATGGAACGAGAGCTAACTCTCTCATGACCGCGCCTCACGAGCCTGTGGCACTCTCATTCTCTCCCCCTTCATAGTAGAAGCCTGAAACAAAGTTCTAAAGACTGTTGACATCTAGTGGAAGCCTTAGGAAGTGCAATATGACCCCATTTACACTGTATATTGGAATGGCAAAGAGTTGAAAAACTACAAACCTCAGATTTCCCATTTCCTGGTTGGATTTTTCTCAGGTTTTTCGCCTGCCGTATGAGTTCTGTTATACTCACAGACATCATTCAAGCAGTTTTAGAAACTTCAGCGTGTTTTCTATCTAATACTATGAATAATATGCATATATTAGCATCTGGGACAGAGTAGCAGGCAGTTTACTCTGGGCACCTTATTCATCCAAGCTACTCAATACTGCCCCCTTGTCACCAAGGAGTTAAAATGTAACATCCAATCAAAAGAATACTAGTGCTGAGCGATTTTAACCGAAATGTTGGTCTTTTTCTATTTTTATAAACAACAAATTGACTGATGTCGGTCAAGTGTATTTTAATTCCATTTCTTTTTTTCTTTTTTTTTCTGTGAGCTCAATGCGCTACAGTTTCTCTGGAGATAAATCTGATCATATGCCCGAACTGTGCGATGTAGTAGGGAGTTATAGTTTTCAATAGGCCAATGTTCTACATAGTTTAGCGCAGAAAACGTGACTTGTCAGGTCTGTTTCTTTTACATGTCATATGAGAGAAGAATGCGCGATCAAGAGGGGATATATTGAGGTTTTCTTTGTGAGGTATCTACCTGAAAATACATGATCTAAGTGATTGATAGTTGGTATTCAGCTGTAATAAAAGTTTGTCTTATTTACTTTTGAGAACTATTCAAATAGGGATTTTGTCAGACAGCATTGGCAGCAGCTCTATAGAGATGATGACTTGGAATGAAATTATAAATTAATCAAATGTAATATACACAACAACTGAAATATTTAATTGAAGTAATTAGGGATGGGCATGAGTACTTGAACTGACGTCAAAACTAGATCTTTAACCAGAGATCAATTATTTTTCAAATACTGTAAAACCTTTTGGTCTAAATGCCAATAAAACATATCTAACTGATGGGATGCACAAGCCACATTCCTTGCCAAATTACAAGTTTCATCACAAATTCTACATGGACTGGTTGACTGAAGTAGGGAAATATGTGTTCCAACAATGAGCATCAGTTTTGGAATAATTGCATAAAATTCAGTTTAGTCTACTTTGTGGCTAACTAGTGACGAAATAATGTTCCGTTTTTAATTTAAGGTTTGGACTAGCTGTGGTTAGGGTTAACGGTTAGGTTGAAAATCAGATTTAAAGAAGCGAAATGGTAGAAACAGGCAGGGTTTATGACTTTGTTGTAAGTAACGTTAGTGACAGCCCTACTTTGCGAACTGCTAGTGTCATTTAGAATTGGTTAGACTACCCCTCCTAAACATACAGGTTTCACACTGAAAATATGCAAAAACATTAATTTGATGAAGACAAAGAGCATATTTTCATCAGAATCATTAAGCCTACTCACCAAACAGATGTCCTGGCCATAATTCATCCCCATGCAGTGTTTAATGTGGAGTTGTTCATCCATTTAGAAAATTCCAAGGCACAGGCAGAATAAACTAAATTAAACATCTGTATATCAAAAAAGACAGATTTTTGGTTTGTCTTTCAACTCGCCAAATTGAGCCCCGCTTCAAATGATCACTCTTTAAGAATAACTGTTCCAGACGGGAGATGCGAATCACTTTACACTATTCTGCTATTTTATTCTGTTATATTACATCCAGTTTTTACTATAAAATAGGTGTCTTGACTGTGATAATGGCTCGGGAAATTAGAGCATCTTGTCCGCTAAATTAACAAAACAAGGCTATGCCATTGCACAGCCTTAGGCTTCTACAAGCAAGCGCCAAACTACTGAGGTTACTACCTTTTTGAAGACTGTGTTCCACAATATAATATAACCAGTTGATATTACAGGTTCAATAAATTAATCTTAAATGGCACTTGTTCTTTTTATTGACTCAATATATTGCAATTAGGATCTGTAATGGTTATAAAAAATATGGCATTGTTGCTCACTGTTGGCATATAGGCATATATTTTTTTCCAGTGCCTTGTTCTTAAAATAAAAAAAAAGCTTTTTAATTATTTTTATTCGAGTACTCTAAAGAAAATCATGCCAGTACTCGAAGAGTCAAAAATGGTCATAGGCCCGTCCCTATCTCTAAGCACTCGGCACCTAGATACTACTAAACAGTCAATAGACATTAAATTCTAAAATTACACAAAAACTTTGTTGGACGTCACTAAATACCCAAATGTTAAAAGTGGCGGAGTTGCCCTTTAACACAGTAATATTATTATGCTGCTTAAAGTCAGAGTCATTGGTGTTTTCCCCCCAGCATAGGTAATGGTCAGATTATATACACATAGCTGCTGCCTGAATTTCGATACAATTTAAAGAACCTGTTGTTTTTTATTGATCTACAAATGTCTCCACACTTGTTACACGTTTTATTTTTTATTTCTTGTACAAATCAATCATCATAAAATGGAATTAGAATTTCAAAGAACTTCATCCACAACTACGCTTCACTGACTAATGCTCTCCAAAAACCTCTTTGCCTCCAGGTATGTTTCTTGAGAGAACATTTCTCAATATGTGGGTTGAGTTTTTGCAGGGTTGACCGTATTGATTTTTTTGGTGGTGCGTCGCAGTAACCCCAGGCCCTCCCCCACGTGGGGCTGTAAATGTTTTAGGAGCAGGCTGACTCTTTTGGGGTGAGTATTTCACTCACATGCCATGTTTAATCAGAGGGAGGCAGCTCAGGGGGCTGTTAAAGCACACTCCATTTAGGCTCAGAAACTGCCCTCTCAGCTCCCACGGAGGAATGATTGAAAAGTCTGACTATCCCGTCAGAACACTGCAGATAGCAAATGTGCACGCAATTATAACACCAGAGCACGTTCTCGGCAGCCAACCGCAGAGACTGTCAGGAAACGCCAGGCGGTGGAAAGTTCAGATGGGCGACTTGTGAATAAATAGGCAAGATGTAGCCAACCTTATTCCATCCATTGTTTTACCCATGGGATGTTGTTCATGTGTTTTGTTGGTACATGTGAGTCCTCTCTCTCTGTGTGTGTCGGTCTCTGGATTTTTACTTAAGAGGATAGGCAGGCAACCAGGGAGGAGGACCCATGTTCTGTTCTTGCTTCCACTCAGTTCTGGTGTCCACATTAGCCATGAATCAAGGTTGCGTCAGGTTACACAAAATGTCAACTGCCTGGGAGTACAACTGGCTCTCTTTTTCTCTGGCTGGCAGGGTTACCTCACTCTGATTGCCAAGTTAGACAGTGCCTGAGCAGCCCCTGTCTCTGTATCAGTCAGCCTTCTAAATATAATACAGCACAGAATGTTTTGTTCAGCACAGCGATTCTGTGTTTAGTTTCTCATTACGTTAGGGCTGCATTGGAAATAGATAATCTGTCGAACCTGTATAATCTTCTGTCACATTATACTCCATGACCTCGATATTATGACCGTGAGACAAGGCTGTTAATCACAAGCAGTGAAAAGATAAGCCATCACAGTTACGTTTACCAATGAGTAGATATGATACCTACATATTTCCGGCCTAATTCTTTGTAGAGATTTAGCTATTGTACGCATACAGCGTTCCAAATTCAGACTAATGCCCAGAGACTGATATCATTATTGCTTCTCCCAGACTTGTACCCTTGAATAATGCAGTCAGTTACCTGAAGAGGGATGAACATAGGCTACTAAATGATGAGGGGGAAAAGGGAAGTGCCTGAGCAACCACATCAGTCATTTCTTAAACTTTGGAAAAGTGCTCTATCATGCCACACAATTTAAATGAATGGATGCCTCTCCCATGGCCCTGTCCACATCCATAAGTATAGTTCAGTATCTTCCTTGATCTTGATTTTTGTAGTCAGAAAATATGTTAGTAGTCTGAAATTGTACGTGAATTTTCAGTAGTTTTCAGCATTCTGAATATGGACAAAATTCTTCAATGTTCCATTCACAGCACCTGCCAGCCCGAAAGTATCAGTTGCCATTTGAATATGTCAGACTAGCTGTAGGCTAGCTGTCAATAAGATTCACCCATGTTAACTTCAGTCGATGTTGTCAGGCTGACAGATTGGATATTCAATTTGGAAGTGCAGAGAGTGCTGTGGTGTGCTATTCAGTATAGTTGACTGCCTCAGCGCTGTGTCCCTGACTGCCACCTCCTCCTTTCTCCCCTCCTCTCTTCGCTCCCTCCACCATTCCCTGCCCCCAGCCTGACCTGCCACCGGTGTCCAGCTATAACATTATACATTTTTTTCCTCCCTGCTTCATGAATTATTAACCTGCCTGAATTGATGAGCGTCCTGTAACTGAGTGCTGGTGTGTCTATACTGAATGTGTTACATGACAGGCTCACTGACATGCACCTTTACTGTCTATGCTACAGATACAGGGGCCTTTTGTTATATACGTTTTCTCATATAATAGCCTACTAGCCTACACCAATGCTGATCAATACAAGTAAGCAACACATATCTTTCTGATGGGCCGCCCCCAGGTGGTAAGGGTAGGCAACAACATGTCTCCTACGCTGTTCTTCAACACTGGGGGCCCTCAGGCGTGTGTGCTTAGTCCCCTCCTGTACTCCCTGTTCACCCACGACATCGTGGCCAAACATGACTCCAACACCATCATTAAGTTTGCTGACAACAATGAGATGATGTCAGAGGAGGTCAGAGACCTGGCAGAGTGGTGCCAGGACAATAACCTCTCCCTCAATGTGAGCAAGACAACGGAGCTGATCGTGGACCACAGGAAAAGGCAGGCCGAACAGGCCCCCAACATTGACGGGGCTGTAGTGGAGCGGGCCAAGAGTTTCAAGTTCCTTGGTGTCCACATCACCAACAAACTATCATGGTCCAAACATACCTAGACAGTCGTGAAGAGGGCACGACAACACCCTTTCCTCCTCAGGTCCTCAGATCCTCAAAAAGTTATACAGCTGCACCAACAAGAGCATCCTGACCAGTTGCATCACCGCCTGGTATGGTAACTGCTCGGCATCTGACCGTAAGGCACTATACAAAGGGTAGTATGTACGGGCCAATACATAACTGGAGCCAAGCTTCCTGCCATTCAGGACCTATATAATAGGCAGTGTCAGAGGAAAGTCCAATATCTTTTCAAGCGGTACTGGAGCACCTAGGACCAAAAGGCTCCTTAACAGCTTCTACCCCCAAGTTATAAGACTGCTGAACAATTAATCAAATTGCCACCTGGATTATTTACATTGACCCCCCATTTGTTTTTACATTGCTGCTTCTCGCTTACCCTTACCTACATGTACAAATTATCTCAACTAACCTGTACCCCCGCACATTGACTCAATACCGGTACCCCCTGTATATAGCCTCGTTATTTTGTGTTAATTTATTATTTTTTACTTTAGTTTATTTGCTAAATATTTTCTGAACTCTTCCTTGAACTGCACTGTTGGTTTAGGGCTTGTAAAGTATTTCACAGTAAGGTCTGGCTACCGGTATGTCGTTTTTGCCTTTTTTACTCAATCAAATAAGTTAAGTAAAATGCACAACCTTAACTGATTGGATCATTTCATAGACTTGGTCACAAATGTGTTGGAAGTGAAGCTAGTTCCCAATGACGTAGCCTAGTTTAACATTTCTCCGTTGGTGAAGTGAAACAGTGTTGTTTATCCCTCAGAGTTGATTTATCAGCACAACTGTACGCTCTCACACAGATGCTCACGTCTTGTCTGACGCACTTTCTGAGGTAATGCAGTTTATGTACTGTCAGCAACCCAGACTGTCAAAGTGAGAGATTGTCTAAGCTCTCACTTTAGAAGCGCATTAATGGCCCGTTTTACAGTTAATTGGCCATTCTACAGTAAATGGAAGTGGATTTTGTGCTTGAAAGTACAGCTGATTTGAATTCTAATAGACTGCCCTGTTATGCAGCTGATGAGTTATCGTCTGCTGATTTGGCTCATGGTGTTTAAAAAAATAATAATTCTGTTTCGTATCAACTCGTAGACCTTACCCATGGCTGACAGTTCAACTCATCCTTAGCGGTAACCTGAGAGTGGAGGATAAAGTGGATTTAGCCGGGTTTCTGCTTGTCACTAAGACAAACTAGGACAAAACTGATCCAAATGGGGGCTGAGAAATTAGAAGAGCTGTGGGTGATGTCCCTGTGTCTTCTGAGAACCTCCTGGTTTCCTTTGTCTTCACTGCTCAGAAGTCTGGCTAACAAGAGAGAACTGGCATTGAGGAATGGAAAGATGTGTGTGTGTGTGTGCGTGTGTGGAGAAAATTATATTTCTATTCTTGACCTGACCAAGTACAGGCCCAGATGTTTAGTACATTAAAATTGGGGAGAAATTGTAACAGTGTTACATTTAGAGCTTTTGTAATCATACACTTGTGTGAGTAATGGGGTCCTGTATCTCTGAGGCACATAACTGCTTTTCCCATGCACTGGATCAAGGTGTTACAATAACAAGTGGCAGCTGCGACTATTCAGCACACCAGTTTATTTATGGACACAGACTGAAAAAGTAGAGTCCAATTAGGTTGAAATGCTACACAGTCCCATAGGCCCGACTCCTAACTTGAGATAAGAGCACCTAACTTGGACTTGATGCAAGCCTAAATCATGCACTGATGAGAGTATAGTGTATTCTCACATTTGGATTTGAACCCAAGTGCTTCAAACTTTAACTCCCTCCATTGCCCGGTTAGGTGGCAGTCATAGGAGACATGACTTGTCTCAGTGACCATTGACAGACATTGCCTTGAGTTGACCACCACCTCTATTCGGGTTAGCCCAGTGACTCCCGGCCCTCTAAACCTGTCACATTAGTCTGAGGGGAAGGTAGAGACTGCCCCATAAGCCTCTGCTAAACCTGAAGTTTAACTGCAGCACAGGGCATTAAGACCCATGCTCTCCCCTCATTTCCAGCCTTCTGTGTGTGTCTGAGAAAGAAAGAGGGATGGAAAGAGAGAGAGAGAAAGAAAGAAGTAGGCTTCATCAGCATTACTAAGTGTTGTCAGAAGGGACCTCCAGAGCCTCAGTCCTCCCCCAGCGCTGGAAGTAACTGTTCCCACAGGGCTGCTGGCGGACTGGGAGAGGAACTTTCGACTCCCCGCTGCCCCCCCCCCCCTTCAGTCCCCAGACAGACATCCATCAGACAGGCTCTGCTGTTACATACCAAAACAAAACCAGCTCCCTGAGGGGGGCCTCTGGGGGCACAGGGGAGTCGGCTCATCCCCTTCTTCATTGGGCCCGTCAATGGTGTAACTCACATCTCTCTGGCATGGAGGTAGACTCTGGCTGAACTCTTGCCTTTGCCTGAAATAGTTATTATTAGTGACCTGAAAACCTCCAGGAGTCCTGTAAATGAAAGCCAGATGCCGTTAGTGACTAGAAAATTATATTATGCCTTTTTGAATGGGGAGAAAGAAAGAACGAGAGAGAGGGCCTGGTGTTTTCCGTCTCGGGGATGGAAGCGCAGCCCTGGCTAGAGGGGGACCGGGGTCTCTTGGCCAGGGGCACGTTTTCCTCTCCCTGCGGTTTTCACATCAGCAGCCACAGCCTGGGGCCGCCTTGCGGCTACTGGAAGGCCACCTCTCCTTTGGTACTACACTGCCTTATGTACTCCACTGATGAAGACTTCTATTCTCCTTCTGAAACTTTGCGAGTTCGCTACTGTTAGAGACAGAGCGTGTGTTGAGGAATCTGTAGGTTTTGAGTTCAAGCCCTTCTACCTATTCTTCTGAGTTAGCATCTCTGGAAATATTTGCCCTTGCCTTGTCCTCAGCAGGTAAACCACAGTTCTTTGTCCTTGCGTAGCCTCATTGTTCTTTGTATTAGTCACCTCTTTGGATATATTTGTGGTCACTCTGCCTGTGCTGGTATTTTCTTAAGTTTTTTTCTAATACAAGTCAACCCAGGACTCCAGACAGTCACTCTGCCACTTAGTGTTCACCACCAGCACCCTAATGGCAGAGGAGAGTAGGCCAAACCGTTGGGAAAATAGGCCGTCCCTGTCACCACTTTCTCCCAGGTTAAGTCTAATAAACCGGGCTCTCCCTCCTAACGAGGACCACTTTGTTTTGAGTGTCTTTCGCCCTCCTCCCTTTGTTGATGTCCAAGGTCTCTTTTAACAGTGTACCTCTAAAAAGGGGCAATTATTTTGAGAAGCCCCTGCCTGTGCAGGTTGGGGGTCTGTATGTGTGCAGGCAGGGAAGCCTGGGGGGCTGCTGGGAAGTAACCAGCCCTATGCAATGCCTCTATACACTTGTGTCCTCATTAGCCTACCAGGCAGGCAGGCTGGGGAACAAGCAGACAGGGAGGCCTTTCTCCACACAAAGCATTAGCTGAGCCTAGCGCTGGGAGGATAATTGTGCACAACCATATACCCCTCACCCCCTTAAAATAGCCACCCTTTCATAGGATATTTTTTATGTCTAGAACAGTGATGAACAACTCTTGACAAAGGCTGCATTGGTCATGATTTAAACCCTTGAACTAAAGTGCCATGTCAGCAAAGGAAGGTGGTTGTGCCACTGCAAATGTGACTCTATGGTAGTGGGTTTTTCAGGTTCTCTCGTTATCCCTTGTTTCCACCACACTCCATTTCAAATGCTCCTGTGAATAGACCATTGTCTTTGTTACCCCTCAACAAATTACAGCTGTAAGTAACCTTCTTCATTAGTCTTTTTCAGAAGCAGAAATCTGATCACCACACAAATATTAGTCATTGGCAGCCAGGTTGGAGTTTATGTACAGTAGAGGTCTTACCATATCCTCCTGACTGTCAATATGACTGAGATTACACTGGATCCTTGTCTCTTAGCCTTTCATTTATCAGGGGCCATGAAGGAGAAGAGACTAGGAAAGGAGGCCCTCTCAGAGTATTGGGACACATCCACTGTAACACTTTCAGTCTGTGTAAAAGTGAGCTCTGACTCTGTGGTAGACTACAGTAGGACTGGTACTGTTACTGTTTGAGGCGTTTGCCTCCTCTTCTGACTGGATCTCTTGGCAGGCCTATATCTGGAGCTGGCGGCTAATTGGCTGGTGGCCAATGCATATTTTAAACACTGCCCCTTTTAAGAGCCTACTCCTCAGTCAGAGCCTCTACCTGCAGCATTAGAGTTGTAGATAAGAGACGTATACTGTTTCTTCAGCGGTGCCGTGTAGGCCTATTCAAAGGGCTCACTCTCCATTTGAACTGTGATAGGTTGTCCTCTGATATGGATGCATGAAAGGAGACGGTTGGAAAAGAGATCCATTGATCTAAATTTGATTTTGTTCTTTGACCTCATCCAGGGTGACTTGAATGACTTTGTTTGAGACCACGTTCAGAATCCACGTAAAATAGTATTAATAAAGTCCTACCAGCTAGACAACACTGGTCTTGTGCTAATCTTAACCTGTGTTTGAACATGCAAAACTGTAAATGCAGTTTCTCTTGTAGATGAACCCCCATTCTAAAGTGCGTAAACCCCCATTTTCTCTCACCAATGCATGTTTCTCACCCAGTTACATAAAAACCACAGAATAATGCCAACGCAAACCAAAAGTGAGTATAATGCGATTTTAAAATCAGCTCATCTAAACCATTGCAATCCCTCATTAAAGCATTTTTGGGGGATAATCAGACGTTTCAGATTAAATTTTAATCCAGAGCGTTATTTACACAGCACAGGTCTATGTGCTCTCTCTGTGTGTTCACTCAGTTAGGCCCCCTAGTCAGACTCAGTTAGGCCCCCTAGTCAGACTCAGTTAGGCCCCCTAGTCAGACTCAGTTTAGTCAGACTCAGTTAGGCCCCCTCAGTCAGACTCAGTTAGGCCCCCTAGTCAGACTCAGTTAGGCCCCCCCCTCAGTTCAGACTCAGTTAGCCCCCTAGTCAGACCCCCTAGTCAGACTCAGTTAGGCCCCCCTAGTCAGACTCAGTTAGGCCCCCCTAGTCAGACTCAGGACCCAGATTATTATGGTGTAAATGCATCGAGGAACATCCATTATGTTTAGATCCCTGATGCATTATATTGGAATGTAATGTTAAATCTCTCCCCATCGCACCCGCTTTTTCGGGGCCAGGGAGTTCAGCTCATTGATGATGCAGAAAATTTGCTACATTTTAATTATATATATTTTTTACGTATTTGAGATAATCCCCTGTATACCTTTTTAGCATTGGCTTAGCTCAGTTTTAAAGCCAATGTGTTAGGGTTTTTCTTACAAACTCGGTTTTTATCTGACTGATTTTGCTATGTAACTTGATTAAAATAGTCAATATCCCCTACCAGAATGGCTGAGGCCAGTGGAAACTGGCCTGGCCTCCTGGGGAGCCAGCCATGAGAGAAAGCCCTAGTGTATTTTGCCCAGGTCACTGCTACCTTGCATCCCCTTAAAGAAACCCATTTGAACCTCATTCAACTGCCTAGTAGTCCTTTATCACTGGCATCATGAAGACTCCACCCCAGCGATAAGGACTCTGGCCAGAGGCCTGTAATTGCTCCCCCTCCCTGCCCTGGATTATTGAATAAAAAACCAGTGGTTACGAGGTAAGGGCTGTAATACATACAAGGCAGTACCAAAGGCATCCTCAGGCTGTAGTCTTCTCTCCCTGGTTGTTAGGAAGGCCTGTTCTCCCCCACACTAGGATTTATCAAGCTCTCTCATAGAGACCCCAGATAAAGAGCTAAAACAGCCACGCTGTACTGTACAACTGTCGATGGGATTCACCTAGCAATGACTACTACTGTATCCAACCTGCCTCTGTAATCCTGGCTGTATCTGGGTCAGTTTTAAATCAAGCTACTCTGTTATTGAGTGAGACATGGCATCGAGACAAGCTGTACATTAGGCATTCTATTTCCATCTTGATTTACAGTGCTCTCACAGAAAAACCGTTAGTTTACATTCCTATTCCACTCGAAACATGTGATGTGCTAGCTCCACCTATTATGGGGTACTTTGAAGGTTCAGCCAATCGCTACCACCAGCTACAGGAAATAGATTTGATGAGAGCAAGTGTGTGTTTTTGCTGAGTAATCTGACTGCCATTGTGGCAGAGTAGGCTTTGGAAGTGCGGTTGGAGCCAGCATGTGAGAATGTGTGCGTGTATGTGTTTGTTGGATGTGTGTATTTGTGTGTGGGTTTGGCAGCGGCGCGGTGCCCTGGGGGGCATTGTAGTGAAAGGGGAGCCCCTGGAACGGGCGGCGAGAGCACTGTCACGACGGAACGTGCTCGGGGGAAACCGCAAGCCAGACGTGCTCTTTCTTCTCCTCTGGTCTGACAACATGTTTCCCATGTTCCAACCAGTTTTCACTGGAGCCCGTCCAAGGCGAAGGGGAAACCCCCCCTCTCCACCGCTCTCCCTCCCTTCCCATTCTACTGGCTGGGCCGCGTCTGCCTTTATTAAGACCGACGGCTGGTGAAACGGCAAACCTGCATGTTAAGGGAAATACAAATTCTTGAAAATGAACCCCATGTTTCTCCCCTTGTTCCCCCCAGCCAAGTGGAGTGAGGTCTGCTGACCGGCAGGTTCCCCAGCTGTTCTCTCTTTTTAGTCAGAACCGCTAAGAGGTTCTACCTCAGAATGCCACTACATCAGAGGTTTGACTGTACTGCCTGCTCTGCACTGTGGTGCCATAGAAGTCTAGCTTAGTTTTTTCAACTTTAAGTTGTTCTTAAGCGCAGATCTTAAGTCAGTTTTGCTGTGAAGCCTACCTCTTTATGGTGCAGGTTGGGTTAGCCGATCCTAGATCTGTGCTTAGGCTAAGCGTAAAGTGGAGTCTATCCAGAGAAAGACTGGCAGCTCAACTCTGTCAACATGGTGTCCGTCGGCATCTGGCCTCACTTTTCACCCGTTTGAAACGACGGACAGCCATTCAGGCAGCTTATTTAGACCTACTGTTCTAAAACCTCTTCTATAGGTTGTGTCTCACGGAGGTTGCCCAAGTGGGATGACCTTATATCCCCTTGGCTGATGTCTGGAAAAAGTCTTACGTGGAGAAAGGACAGAGGGGGTGAGGTGGGAATAGTTATTTAGTCAGTCAGTTATTGCTCCAAAGATCGGCATGTCATTTGAATAATTAACTAACCCAAATGAAAAGGGCTGGGTCGAGGGGGGATAGGCTTGGTTAAAATGGCCGCACTAGCATCCTGTTCAATGATAAATAGTTAAAACACTTGCGCTGGAGCCTCCAGACTGCGCTTGCACATTTCATGCATTATTAAGCCAATGAGAGCTGTGTTTCTGGGCTCTTCTCTCTTTCTTTTCCTATCTCTATCTCCACCGCTAAAAGCACAAGACAAAAGATCTCTCTGCTTTGATATTTCAAATGAGGCTCCTGGCTCTTCTCTGACGCAAGGCCATTAATTAATATGTGCGTCTGTGAATATGTATCTCTATTCAATATTATAGAATCCATTTTTTACTGTTGTAGGCACACACCTCCACACTTAATCAAAAACTGCAGAGTGCCTATAGATTTCCTGGACCAGCTCAAGTTTCTCTCCCTTCATTTTCTCTCCCTCTTATTCTGTGTAAGACTTTGGTAAGCATCTGAGAGAGAACCCGCACATCGTTTCATATTTCAATGGGGCACCTTATGTTTGTGTGTTTTCCTCTCAAACGGGTCTGGCTGTGGGATTCTAACCGTTTGATCGTGTGAAAACTCACGTCAGCATGTTTAAAGGGACTTCACTAATCTGTACTGGGGGAGAGAGAATTCCGAACGCAAAAAACAGCCAAATCACATGAGTGTGCAGAGTGAGTGTGGGTACGGATGGGGGTTTGTGGACCTAAAATTAGAAGCGTGCACAAGGCCTGAATCAGCATGCCGACGTTTTCCACACGGGATCGGGAATGCATTTTGCTGACATGCTTTTTCTTTTTTTCCTTATTTTCTTCTGCCCCTCGTCTGTACTTTCCCTTTTTAGTGTGAATTTGGCCTTTGGTTGAGAATGTGGTGGTGGTAAATTGGTGTCCCAGTGTATTATGATTAGCGATTGAGGTAATTTCAGGGAGGGCTGGAGATTTGCTGACAAGTGGATTGGAAGATTTGGTCTGGGAAAGAAGGCCCTAACCAGGGGTTTAGAGTGAGGGGTCAGAGGAAGGCAGAGAGACAGACATGTAGCGTCACACACACACTAAGGCATGTCCACACACACGATTCATTTTCTTTCTCCATTAAGTCCATGACTCTGTGAATGAAAGATTAAAGAAATATATAAAATCCATTCAAGTCTGTGTGAGACTCCGTTTCTGTGATGTGGGTTGTAGCGTGCCATACAGTTGCTGCTAGCATAAGTTCAGGATAGAAAACTAGCGTCGATAGCAAGTATAGGCCTAATTTAGATAAAACCTGTGTCTGTGTGCTTGCATACTATATGCTAGGCTTACAGCTACAGCCTGGTCTCCTCTGGATCCCCCAGATGAATTCCAGAGTTTGTCCTACCGCCCCCGCCATTGCCTATGAGAGGGCTAAGAGGAGGCAGCACATTGGCTGATTGATTACTTGTTGGTTTCGATTTCCGTGGCAACTGGAGATGTGCGCTGTAGCTAACAGTTCCCCTATCCACCCTATCTGCTCCCGCCGCCAGGGCACTTCCAAATCCATTTGCTACTGCTAGACAGCTCTCCACTCCTTACACGCACCACGGTAGCCCCATAACTGAACCCAATCCCAGGCAAACAAACAGACAACCCAAACAAATCAGGAATCACACCTGCACTATTGGGTTTAGATTTGGTCGAGTGCACGCTTGGAATTGCAGGGTTGATAGTATTTGGAACTCGATTGTATAGCCTTTTAAAATGGCTGCCTGTTCTTAGATGAACTGAAATGTGAAAATTTCACTCTGTTGCGTCTAATCCCAAATTGCGATCTGTTTGACCGTTCGTACCGTAGCAAGTATGGCCATTCATAAAACAGTCTGCACTTTGAGTGACAGTCTGAGCCTCCAGTAAAAGTTTTCTTACATCATTGACTACTGGAGTACCGCGTTATTATTGGCTGCTCAGGGCTGTTGTGTAACACTTCCAGTGCTGCCTTTCCAACACAACAAATCTACAGCCAGGATGCATCGTCATTACGTTCTCCCCTCATCCTTTTCCTCCTCTCCCTCTTTCTCCCCCTCGTCTTCCCATCTCTTGGTTATGAATCGCAGCAGCAGGCAGCGCCAGGCGACTGTGGAGAGAAGAGAGGAAGGAACGGTGAGGAGAGGTGTTCAGTGAAGGCCTGAAAGGTGTTCAGGCAACAATGTATGGCTGGAGAGGAGCTGAGGGTGGGTGGTTGGAAGGTGGCATGGGGGAAGCTATTGCTGTTGGTAGTGGGAGGGGGACATTTGTGGCTATCCTAGGGCTGAACGAGTTTAATCAAAATTGTATCCATATCGCAAGAGGCTGCAATATTTCTAAACACTTAGCCATCTGTAACACACATTTTTAAAAAACATTTTATTTATTGTGATAATTTAGTTTTCTCTCCGTCTGTTCTCTTCTGGCAGTTTCACAATCCCCATCCCCTTTCTCTCTAGCAGACAGTTCCTCGTGCTTGAGATTCACTCTGCATGCATTGACCAAACAACATGCAGTCAACAGATTTTTCCAAACAAGAATGAAGCAGCTTTCCACTTTTGTTTCTTAATAAAAATCCAAGTTTTCTATATTATACAATTTGTTTGTAACTTTCTCTCTGTGCAAAACGCTAATTAGTTGGTATTAGAAAGCTGCAAATGTGCCCAAATAATTTGTTTGCCCCTAATCCTAATTGCTAGTAGCTGGTTAGCTAGCTAAATCCACTGAGGTATGGCAAATCTAGCTAGTAAACTTTTGCTCTAATACAGGCCGGTACCAGTAGTGGAGTATATCAGAATTGTTTGTGCAACAGCTTGTTCTTAATCAGAGAGGAAAAGGTAGTGTTGTCACGATACCAGAATTTTGACTTTAGTATCGCAATAATCAATACCAAAACAATACTCGCTACTGAAATTATACCATGGCAAAAAAATCCTAATGCCTAGGATTGCTAGTCCCGGATGTTGCGTATCGCATTCAGCCAATCAGGTTGCAGCAGTCTATTTTTTACCCCTGGCTGAACGAGGGGCGCAACATCAAAACGTAGCATTAGCCACTCTAGCATGGTGGTGGAAAATGGTGTTTCATAAAGAATGCACACATATTTTCCCTGTTTCTTTCCGCCTTCCCACCATTAAAGCTAGTTAAGGAGGAAAATAATCCCTTTGCAGCCTGAATGAAGAATTCTTTACGTATGAGCCGTTCCATGGTGGACACAAGTGTATTACCTGAAATGCACCTCAAGGCTAGACTATTGTGCAGATCTAGCACCCATGCACTGTTGGCTGCATAGGCTACCTCATCTACTCTGTAAGCAGAGTATTCCCATAGTTTACTTCTGGAGCCAGTTTTGTCAACAAGGTGGCGGCATGGAGGTATGATGTTTTTGTTAGAAGAAGCCATGCTATCGGCATTTTGTCTTCTCTCGCTTGCTTCTCAAAAGTGGCTTGCGCTGTGTCAAGTATCCTGGATAAATTACTATAGCCCCCTTGAAGATTCAGACAAATTTACAAGACGGACTTGATCCTCTCAATACGTATATGATGTGAGACAGAAGTACCGAAAGTAACAAAAATTCTAATACCTAAGCGTTTTTCATGTTGTGGTATGAAAAACGTACAGAAGTGTCAGTATACCGTGCAACACTAGGAAAAGCAAAGAATATTCAAAACACTTTGAATGTACCGATCTAAAATCAAATTAGGGTCCCGTTAGAAACACTAACCAACACATTTTCATTCGTTGTCATGCCAAACAAACTGCATTCAACAAAAAACAAAAGTGCCCACTGTATTCCAAGCATAAAATCAGAATGATCATTCTATTTCTATGAATCTAACAGTTTACCCAGGTGTTTTGATGTATAATCGCATGTATAATATTTGGTCAAAGAAAATTGCAATTACATTGTTTGCCCATATCGTGCAGCCCTAGGTTATTATCAGGTCTTATCTGATGGTGCTGGTCCTGGTCCCTAATTCATCTCTTAGTGCAGCGACCCAGCTCCTCGGTCTCTCAGGGAGCTCCACACAGCGATAAGGGCTCATCTCAGCCAGTCAGCCGGAATAACACTTCAACTTCTGGTGGACAGAGCAAAGAGAGAGGTTTAAGCCCACTAATCTGGTCCAGGCCCCGAATGATAATTAGCCAGCTGAATGCTCGTCTCCAGCCCCACAAATGAATGTTTTTTTCCAAAATGGATGTCGTGAAAAGAGAAGCCCCAGTCGAAAGCTAATGCATTTTCCATTTTGTTTTGCCATTTTAATTCTCTAATTTGTATTCTCTTAGTCTAAGTCAGGGTGAGATGAACTTGACAATGACTGGTTGAGCAGTTTCGTTGACTTCGGAATGACTTGACCCCTTGGCGTTTTTCCCCCCTAGGCATTTTCTGGATGCAATTAATCTTGACTGCTTCAGTGCTTTCTAGAATCTTATGTTTCTTTTCTCTCCCTGTGCTCTTTAATTGATCTTTTTTTGACTGGAGTTTAATGACGGAACATTCAGATGAGCTTAGTGGAACCATTTATTGTTGTATTATACTCTTTAGTAGTGTCTTCATTCTGTTGTTGCTCATGTAGAAAGTTGAGCTCTTATCGTTCCTGAAACAGTTTACTAGTCCCAGATCCTATCTCCAGTTCTCAATATCCCCACCACCTCCGGTAAGTAACGTTAAATCCTCATAGGGGTCTTTTGTTGTGCAAACCTCCCTCCCTATCCTCCTCTCATCCTCTCAATGTCTAATTAAATTCAAATCAAATGTTTGGCCAATACCGCTACGGTCATTTACTAGCCTGGTACCTCTTGTAGTAGCTGCAATCTCCACTCTACTCAATTGGTTTATTTGTCTATCCTCCTTATAGTGTCTCTCCCATGCTGGGTTCTAGGGAGATGTCTGCCTCACTCAGAGTTTCGCTTCAGAGAAAAGAGTGGCCCAAGCAAGGGTTCATTCAGGAAGGTCAGACGCTAATGTTGGATCAAGGAACCCAAATCAAAACATCCCAGGCAGATTCCAGCAGTTTACTGAAAATACCTGAGCTGTGTCGATAAATAAAACAACTCGATGAGCAACTGGCCTACCGAGCGATAAGTTTGTTCCTTATAAACTTAAACCTCAGAGGTGAAGCGTTTGTGTCATGATTGTTGGCTTAGTGTGTAATCCTATATGTTAATTTCCATAATGTAGGTCTATATTCTCAGTTGAGGGAAGCTAGATGATCTCAGGAATTATCTGCATAGCCTACCTCTGAATCTATACCTCAGATGTTGTAGATAGGCTAGTTATGCTGAACATTCCTGTTCCCCTGATGTCTCATTACTCTCCAGTGCCAGGTGAGAAACCCTAATAAGAGTACTAATAAGTCCAAGCAGGCCTTATAGTGGAGTGCGTGACAGTGGTGTCTGAGAATTGTGCTTGTGAGAACCAACACAAACCCAAACAAAGGCTGCGTTTCACGGGCCCTGTTGTAACGCAGAAAAGGAAACCTTACTCTGACTCCGACCGCAGACCACAGCTCACGGCACGCTTGTCTCCCCTCTCAGAGCAGCCGAGCAGGAAGCGCCGTCTCCAAGAAAGAGAACGACGAGCCACCTCTACTACTTGTAGTACTTTTTACTACTTCTCCACATTTCACTACTGTAGCGGTGATAGTTTCCGGCACAATAGTTTTTTCGTATGTCTCTGTTTGCCAGAGCGTTTCCTGTTTACAGTACACAACTGTGAGAAAGCGGAGGCTGTGACTGAGGGTGCTGTGCCAAGGTTAAAGCAGGGCCTTCACTACCCAGTGCCCCGACTGCCACTACTACGGCACACACATCACAATCAAGGTCACAGCCAACCCACTGCATCCCGTCTGCTTCTCGTCTGCGTCTCCTCCGCTCTGGCAACAATCACCCACTTGTTGTCTCCTCTGCTCCGCCGTAAACAAGCCAGCCCAGCTCTCTCGTCCTCTGTTCATTCATTGTGCGCCGTGGCTATGCTAATATTACATTATAATTCTGCATCATAATTAATGCAGCTCGTAGCCCCAGCCATCAGAGTAAACACATTCCTCCCCACCCAGTGTTAAAATGCTAATGCATGGAAGGGGCAGAGCAGCAAAGCCTGTGAATGAGATACCATCGGAATATTCCTTGATATAATGCAGCACTTGTTCCCTTGTGTACTGTACCTCGCTCTGAATCCAGGCTTTTGTGGAGACCTTGATCCCCACGAGGCAGTGGCAAAACTTGTAGCCAGAATGTAGGCTCCCAACTGCTAATGAAGTTTACTAGTGGCAGGTGACTGTTTTGTTTCAGTCACTTTTTATTTTATAATTTGAAGGTCTTCTAGTGGTCCTGTGTAATTTTGTCACCATGCATGATGAGAATACATTGGTCTTTCTGTTGGCCAAGTACCGTTATGGAGGGAAATAAGGGCTTATGGCCACCAGCCAACACTACCAAGGCAAAAGATTAGGGGCAAACACTGTCTACAGTCAAACACCAGTATAAAAAAAATACTGTATTTTCCCCTTTCTTCTGCATACAGTAACTACAACTAGATAAAATTACTTCAAAGTAATTTATTCTGCCGTAAAACAAAAACTATATTGGCAAGATCAGCACACAGATGAGATTGACAGATCATTGCAGGCAGAGTTTTTCAGGAGTTACAGGCTTGCATTCAAATATATTAGTATAATCTCTAATCAATGTACTTGTGTAGTGCTGAATTTAAATACGCCTTTGGGAGTAGCATTAAACACATCCACCTCAGTATAAGTAACTATAACACTACATCAACTCAGTGTAACCTTTTATTTATTTAGATTTTTTTTAGGCTATGAGAGGCTGTATTTCACAGGCTCCATCTGAAGGGTTCCTCTTCCCTGCACAAGGAGCCGGCTCTTCCAATGTGTTGCTATTGATTTTGTAATCGGCTTCAGTTAGCTTCCTGACAGGAATTTAAGGCTGTCTAGCCGCGATCACATGCTCCAAGAAAACACTACTGACAGGGGATGGGACTTTTAACCCTGAGCATTAGTCATAAAAATATACACTGAATAAAAATATAAATGCAACATGTAAAGTGTTGGTCCCATGTTTCATGAGCTGAAATAAAAAATCCCAGAAATGTTACATACGGACAAAAAGCTTATTTCTCTCAAATGTTATGCTCAAATTTGTTTACGTCCATATTAGTGAGCTTTTCCATCCACTGACATGTGTGGCATATCAAGAGGCTGATTAAACAGCATGATCATTACACAGGTACACATTGTGCTGGGGACAAAAGGCCACTTTAAAATGTGCAGTTTTGTCACACAAAGCCACAGATGTCTCATGTTTTGAGGGAGTGTGCAATTGGTATGCTGACTACAGGAATGTCCACCAGAGCTGTTGCCAGAGAATTTAATGTTCATTTCTACCATGAGCTGCCTCCGTCATTTTAGAGAATTTGGCAGTACGTCTTCACCTGCGGGAACGTCTGAGGAAGGGTTGGGAGGGGTTGGTGCTGAGGAGTATTTCTGTCTGTGTTAAAGCCCTTCTGTGGGGAAAAACTCATTCTGATTGGCTGGGCCTGGCTGCCAAGTGGGTGGGCATATGCCCTCCCAGGCCCATGCATAGCTGCACCCCTGCCCAGTCATGTGAAATCCATAGATTAGGGCCTAATGAATTGATTTCAATTGACTGATTTTCCTTATATGAACTGTAACTGAGTCAGATCTTAGAAACTGTGTTTCAGCAACACTGGGTCTAGGAGAGATCCGTCACATCAGCCCTAGTCCGACTCTCATACCATGGCTGCGGGTGTCATAGAACAGCAAGGCCTCTGTGATAAAGAGGCTACATTACGCAAAGAACCCGTCTCTTAATAATGACATCACACGACGGCACAGTCGTTTTTTTCTCTTCTCCCTCTCAATAGAGAAGTGTTGTCTGTCTCTCACAGTGAAGGGCTTCATTCTCTTTGCAGGGTAATAGATGGAAAGATGGCGGGAGCGTGCGGGCTCTTACCAGGCGTTGTGAGGCGTACACAGCACTGTGGGGCTCGGTGTGACAGTGAGTTGTTTTGTCTTGGAGCAGAGCAAGGGTTGTGTATGTGGCACTCAGGTGTGAGTAAACAATGGTAGAGATGGAGGGAGGCAGAGACTGTGCACTCAATCCACTGTACAAGTTTTCTATAGTTCTCCTGTTGCTCAGCCTATTCCCACTGAGAGGAAATGAAGGACAGGCAATTGTTTTCCTCCTTCCTGTTTTCTTTGTTCCATTGTGCTGTCTGATGCCATCTGAAATCTGCACTCTTTCTTTTAGGAGTTAGACATGATGTATGCAATCAAACAGTTACCTGGAGTGAATATTTGTCTTCGAACACTGTGTGCTTGCTGCTTGGCTTGGTGGTTATTTGTTTCTCCAACTTTACCCCAAGGTCAATGCTATCCTGGTAGTCACTAAACTACCTCAAGGACTTGGTCAATGTTAGCCTGGTAGTCAGTAAAACTGAACTCCCCCCTTTCTCAAAGAGGTCCAGTTAAACTCTCCTCTTAGCAAGCTGTATAATTTATCTAATTAGTCTTAAAGCTTGGAAAGTATTTGAGGAATGTGGATTGATGTGGGTGGAGGCTACCACCAGCTCCCTATACCAGTGTGTGTGTTTGTGTGCGCGGGGGAGGATGCGCGTGCGAGGCCTACGTGTGTGTGTGTGCGCACCATTGCACCCAATTGTAAATATAGATGAGCTAAAAATGTCTGACCCCCGCTCCCCTCCCCCCACCACATCCTGTCCTTTAGCAGTGTTGGCTTATCTCTGCATTGTAATTGAGGGAGACGTTAAAACTTGGAGTTTTGTTTTCCTCCTCAGTCTCCTCACTCACTGTTAACCCTTTATAGTGTCCAACCAACCAGCCAGTCAAACAATTAATCACCCACTCCCCCCTCACAGCATGTCTGTCATTGGCCTTCTCTTCTCCTCCGTGCCACAAGTGTCAAGTCCAGGAATCTTAATTGGTTTACCATGTTCATTGTCTGGTCAGCGGATACATTGTGGGGAAGGTAAAGGTCTTGAGGAAATGGCCGTGCTTCTCCAGTCAGAGGACTTCATTATGCCCACTCTCACTGCGTCACCAGAGCTCTGGTATTTGCGCCATTACATGCTGTCTAGACCGGCACGCGCGTGCATCCGCCATGCAGGTTGATTTTGTACGTCCACGCCAAATGCGGTCCAGACACACAGGTTGAAATAACAGAAAGAACTCTGGACCAACTATATTAATTTGGGGACAGGTCGAAACACGTGAAACATTCATGGATATTTAGCTAGCTAGATTGCTGTTGCTGGCTAATCTGGGATATTAACATTGGGTTGTTATTTTACCTGAAATGCACAAGGTCCTTTTTTCTGGATCTTTGTAGAATTTTGACCCATTTTGAGTCACACAAAATCATGTGTTTTCTACTCCGACATTTAATCCACAGATTAAAGGGGAAACCTAGTTAGTTTCTAGTAATCTCTCCTCCAGTTCTCTTCTTCTGTGGACTTTATATGTCAGTTGGCTACCAACTTTAAGGTACATTACCACCACCAACTGGACTGGAGTGTGGAACTTCATCTTTCAATCACCCATGTGGGTATATGCTCCTATAATCCAATGAGAAGATGGGAGAGGTGGTACTTGCAGCGCATCAAGTGTCAAAAATAGAACCAACTTGGAGAGAAAAAAATAACGCCTGTCTACGCAGGCGATCGTTGATGCACGCGAGCAGTTTAGATGAAATGATTGAATAACATGTATTTGCACATTTATTTTGCAACGCGAGCGGTGTGATTAGCATGTTAGAAGCAGCCTAAACATCAGCTGGCAGATCTTGAACCTAGATGACTGTGCCATATCCACCACTTTTCTGTGGAGCTCAGCTCTCTCTCTGGGCCTCCTTATGAAGCTGAATGGGGGCCTATTGAAGCGAATTACAGCCCTCTTGTTGCATAATAAATCAGAGGGTGAAGAGAGATTGGGAGAATTGTCAGAGCGAGAGAATCAGTCCCCAATCATTACGGGGCTGGAGCGCGTTTCATATCACTGAGAACCCTCCAGGATTGATCCGCCCATAGACCCTGGCAGAGCAGAGCGCCACAATCTGCACAGCAGCACTGTGTTTAATTCACACTAATAAAGGTTCTGTCCTAAACCCCCCCCCCCTTCTACCTCTCCCGGTTCATTCTCATAATCACCAAATCCTTCAACTGAAGAGCTCTCCATAATGCTTGTGATTATAGACTGATTACAGTGAATACATAATGCTTGCATGTAAACAAGCCTCTCGCAAGGCAGATGTTACAACATCAGTAGCACCAGCAGAAGGCAACCCCGCCCCCTCAGACTAATCAAAGTTTTCACGCTTACATAGCAACAGTGGTGGGGGGGTGTTGGTTTGCTGTCAAGCATTAAATCAAATCAAATCAAATTCTATTAGTCACATGTGCCGAATACAACAGGTGTAGTTGTAGACCTTACAGTGAAATGCTTACTTACGAGCCCCTAAGCATGTGGTCTTTGATTGGCTATCAGTTTGAAATGGAGAGAACATCTAACCATAGGCCTGATTTATAGAGCAGTTAGATTGTGAGATCAAACAATGTTTGCAAATTGGTCACGTTGAATGGGGACGACCCATTTTTCTGTTTCTGCTAGCCTAAATCACAGCGGTGTAGGCTGTGTCCATTAAAAGGCATGAGGATGTAGGCAATAAATAGTCCATAGGAGCGAATAATTACAATTTAGCAGATTAACACTGGAGTGATAAATGAGCAGATGATGATGTGCAAGAAGAGATACTGGTGTGCAAAAGAGCAGAAAAGTACATTTAAAAAAACCAGTATGGGGATGAGGTAAGTAGATTGGGTGGGCTATTTACAGACTATGTACAGCTGCAGCGATCGGTTAGAATGTAGTACCATAAACCCCCGTACCTCTATCCAGAGTGAAGGAGTGTTTTTCATTGGTCAACAACCACCTTATTGTTCTTACCATAAAGCTACATGCTGGGAATTAGTATACAAATGTATGATAATAGCCAGCATTTCGCTTAATTGGATGGAGTAGTTAAGTTTTTTTTCTTCTCAGAGGTAGTCCACTCTCTGTGAGAACCAGCGCCCATTCTGAGAAACTGTGTGGGAGTTGTTGTTACCAAAGAGGCCAATGACATTTCAATGACCACTGCAGTTTTTCAAAGAACAGTCCTCTTGGTTATGAGGCATGGCTGCTACTACTCTCAGATAATATATTCTCCTCCCCTTCTCTTACATGAGCACCATGCCCTCCAGAGGCCCCCTCCCAGTGAATTGGCTGGTTTTGATTGGTTGATCTGGCAGTCAATCAGGCAGGAGGAAGGTCATAGTGAAGGTGAGAACTGTACAGGCACAATGATTCCATTGTGGGCACACTCGGGTAGGTGAGGTCCTCATGGTGGGGGAATTCAATTAAAACACACGCTCCTAGGTCACTGTGCTAATAAAAAAGATAAAACCCCTAGATAAGAATACATACATATGAGTTTATTATGGAGTAAATAAAAATAACTTTAAAGATGCTGTTAAGGACGGTCTCTAGAAGGACTGTGAGTTATGAGGACAGTGTGTTCCTTCCTTGTGGGGACATTTGTTCCATACTACGTCCCGACCACCACAGCACACTATCAGTCTCCTCCCGCTGATATACAGTTGAAGTCGGAAGTTTACATACACCTTAGCCAAATACATTTAAACTCCGTTTTTCACAATTCCTGACATTTAATCCTAGTAAAAATTCCCTGTCTTAGATCCGTTAGGATCACCACTTTATTTTAAGAATGTGAAATGTCAGAGTAATATTAGAGAGAGTGATTTATTTCAGCTTTTATTTTTTTCATCACATTCCCAGTGGGTCAGAAGTTTACATACACTCAATTAATATTTGGTAGCATTGCCTTTAAATTGTTTAACTTGGGTCAAACATTTTGGGTAGCCTTCCACAAGCTTCCCACAATAAGTTGGGTGAATTTTGGCCCATTCCTCCTGACAGAGCTGGTGTAACCGAGTCAGGTTTTAGGGCTCCTTGTTCGCACACGCTTTTTCAGTTCAGGCCCTCACATGTTCTATAGGATTGAGGTCAGGGCTTTGTGATGGCCACTCCAATACCTTGACTTTGTTGTCCTTAAGCCATTTTGCCACAACTTTGGAAGTATGCTTGTTGCCTCAATATATCCACATAATTTTCCTGCCTCATGATGCCATCCATTTTGTGAAGTGCACCAGTCCCTCCTGCAGCAAAGCACCCCCACAACATGATGCTGCCACCCCATGCTTCATGGTTGGGGTGGTGTTCATCAGCTTGCAAGCCTCCCTCTTTTTCCTCCAAACATAACGATGGCGAGTGTGGCCAAACAGTTCTATTTCTGTTTCATCAGACCAGAGGACATTTCACCCAAAAAGTACAATCTTACTGGCGGTTTTGGAGCAGTGGCTTCTTGCTTGCTGAGTGGCCTTTCAGGTTATGTTGATATAGAACTCGTTTTACTGTGGATATAGATACTTTTGTACCGGTTTCCTCCAGCATCTTCACAAGGTCCTTTGCTGCTGTTCTGGGATTGATTTGCACTTTTGCACTTTTTTGCACTCTCCTTCCCGAGCGGTATGACGGCTACGTGGTCCCATGGTGTTTATACTTGCGTACTATTGTTTGTACAGATGAACGTGGTATCTTCAGGCGTTTGGAAATTGCTTGCAAGGTTGAACCAGACTTGTGGAGGTCTGCAATTTTTTTTCTGAGGTCTTGGCTGATTTCTTTTAATTTTCCCATGATGTCAAGCAAAGAGGTACTGAGTTTGGACGTAGGCCTTGAAATACATCCACATGTACACCTCCAATTGTCTCAAATGATGTCAATTTGCCTATCAGAAGCTTCTAAAGCCATGACATCATTTTCTGGAATATTCCAAGCTGTTTAAAGGCACAGTCAACTTAGTGTTTGTAAACTTCTGACCCACTGGAATTGTGATACAGTGGAATAATCTGTCTGTAAACAATTGTTGGAATAATTACTTGTGTCATGTTTTAATGACTTCCGACTTCAGCTGTATGTTCCATACTACGTCCCGACCACCACATCACACTGTCAGTCTCCTCCCGCAGATATATGATACACAGCCTATTAAAACATCCGTCACAAATCTGTTACCAGGGCGCAGTTTGAACACTGGGACGTTTATTAGAAACCAATGTTAATGTGATTCCCCTTCTCCATGTAGGTTAAACTGACACTCCAATTTATGGCTCCAGTTTATTCGGCTTAAGGCACACTTCACTCTGACCAGACCATTAGGAGAGCTTTAGTAGGCATTACCCCTCGCTTCAAGTCAACGGATTAGGACTGAAGGCTAAGTTATCTCCAAGACACATACATGCACATACACATACACACGTCAAGGTGACATTTTCACCAGCATTGCCCAATCCGTATTGTTGATGGGTTCTAATCGGACCTCCTTGTTCCAAGACCTGTTCTGAGATCTTGTGTAAACGACCGCCTAGCTTTTGAGACTGTGTCAACGAGTATGAATAGCCTAGCGTGGCCACAAAGCCTGGTCTGTGTTAACTGGTAGTGTTCGCGAAAACAAAACATGAGGCTTTGATAAAGGTTTTACTGTGCCGCCTCACTACAATGCAAATAGATTAGCCCTCCTCTTAATGTTAACAGCAGCTGTTGGAGCAGCCAGGACAGAGCAGACACTAGTATTTGCTATTTGCCTAAAGCTCCTTTGAAGTGGTACCGGGAGCTAGACATATATATGTGTTTCTGTTAATACGTCAGCATACAAGGCCTTCACAGTACATTGACAGCTTTACTAGAAAGACAGCCCATGCGAACTAGACTAGAGCATTGGGCTATTATCAAAACGTATATATGTTTTGAAAATAGCCCAATGCTCTAGTCTAGTTCGCATGGGCTGTCTCACACAGACACACACAGGGAGAGACACACACACAGAAAGAGAGAGAGACACACACACACACACGAGAGAGGGAGACGCACACAGAGAGAGTGAGGGACACCGAGGGAGACACACAGAGGAACAAGGAGACACACAGAGGAACAGGGAGGCACACAGAGGAACAGGGAGGCACACAGAGGAACAGGGAGGCACACAGAGGAACAGGGAGGCACACATATATATATATATATATGTATATATATATATATTTTTTGATAATAGCCCAATGCTCTAGTCTAGTTCGCATGGGCTGTCTTTCTAGTAAAGCTGTCAATGTACTGTGAAGGTCTTGTATGCTGACGTATTAACGGAAACCCTCAATACTATACAGTACACACACAATCATACAGCGCTGCAATCTGTGACTCATATCTGTGAACATGGGTGGAGAAAATAATAGAATGCCTGTCCACATATATTCAAATAAAATGGAGATTATCAGGACGACCACTTTCATAAGTGTAATTCTGGAAATGAGTTGCACCTCATTAACCTTGGTTTTGCTTAGTGCTGTTTTTCTGGCCTTTACAGTCGTACTGTACATTCCCAGACTGTAGTGTGTGAGGCATAGAGGTGAGGTCAGATTGCAGAAGGGTAGTCATTGGTGATGTTGTCACTCAGTAAGTGCACCTGAACAGAAGAGTTGTTTCATTCGTGGCAGTGTGGCGTGTTCCAACCTTCATTATACAGATGTCCTAGTAGATAGACACAGAGAGACTCTGGGAAGAAATCGGCTCCAGCAGTGTAGCGGCAATATCTGTTCCACCTTCGTTTTGTTCCACATACAGAAGGGGTAGATAATGCCTTTTTCTGCACTGCACCTAATTTAAGGGTGGATAAATTGATGCCGTTTTTAAACCCGTCGCCAGCTGTTGATGAAGTTAACTTTTTGAAAACCTGCACCTGCTTATACTCAAGAAATGGGGTCAGCTGATGCGTAGATCAACTTTGTTTTGTCTGCTGTTACCCAATTAACTTTTATGACTGTCAGCCTATCATGATAATCTATTTGGAAAGATTCAAAGCTGCATCTTGAAAAGCTTTTTGGATGAATCTGAAGTTGGTCAGCAGTTCTCCACAACAATACCATCATCAGAAAATGCCCTCTGGCTTTTATTGGTTTCAATCAGAGTAAATTGTTCCATTGCCCCTAACCAACCCCCCTCCCTCAACTACCCTTAATGATCTTGAGATTGAATTTGTGATCTGGTCTGTTTTGAGGGGAGCTTGGTTGGAATATGCAGGGAGTGAGACAGGGACACAGAGAGGGAGGGACATGGACGCAGAGAGGGAGGGACAGAGGAACAGGGACAGAGGAACAGGGAGACGGACAGAGGAACAGAGCGAGAGACACACACACACACACACACAGGGAGAGACACACACACACAGAGAGAGACACACACACACAGAGGGAGGGAGACACACAGAGGGAGGGAGACACACAGAGGGAGGGAGACACACAGGGGAACAGGGAGACACACAGAGGGAGGGAGACACACAGAGGAACAGGGAGACACACAGGGGAACAGGGACAGAGGAACAGGGAGACAGAGGGAGGGGACAGAGGAACAGAGCAGAGGAACAGGGAGACACACACACAGAGGAACAGGGAGACACACAGGGAGGGAGACACACACACACACAGGAGGGAGACACACACACACAGAGGAGGAGACACAGACACACAGAGGGAGGGAGACACACAGAGGGAGGGAGACACACAGAGGGAGGGAGACACACAGAGGGAGACACACAGGGAGGGAGACACACAGAGGGAGGGAGACACACAGAGGGAGGGAGACACACAGAGGGGAGACACACAGGGGAACAGGGAGACACACAGGGAGACAGGGGAACAGGGAGACACACAGGGGAACAGGGAGACACACAGGGAACAGGGAGACACACAGGGAACAGGGAGACACACACAGGGAGACACAGGGGGGAGACACACAGAGGGAGGGAGACACACAGAGGGAGGGAGACACACAGGAACAGGGAGACACACAGAGGACACACACAGAGGGAGGGAGACACACAGAGGAGGGAGACACACAGAGGGGAGGGAGACACACAGAGGAACAGGGAGACACACAGAGGAGGGAGACACACAGAGGGGAGGGAGACACAGAGGGAGGGAGACACAGAGGAACAGGGAGACACACAGAGGAACAGGGAGACACACAGAGGGAGGGAGACACACAGAGGGAGGGAGACACAGAGGAACAGGAGACACACACACAGGAGGGAGACACACAGAGGGAGGGAGACACACAGAGGGAGGGAGACACAGAGGAACAGGAGAGACACACACAGAGAGGGAGACACACAGAGGGAGGGAGACACAGAGGGAGGGAGACACAGAGGAACAGGGAGACACAGAGGGAGGGAGACACACAGACACACAGAGGAACAGGGAGACACACAGGGAGAACAGGGAGACACACAGAGGAACAGGGAGACACAGGGGAACAGGGAGACACACAGGGAGACACACAGGGAACAGGGAGACACACAGGGGAACAGGGAGACACAGGGAGACACACAGAGAGGGAGACACACAGAGGAACAGGGAGACACACAGAGGGAACACACACAGGGGAACACACACAGGGGAGGGAGACACACAGGGAACAGGGAGACACAAGAGGAGGGAGACACACATGAACACACACAGGGGAACAGGGAGACACACAGGGGAACAGGGAGACACACAGGGAACAGGGAGAGACTCACACAGGGAGGAGACACAGGGAGGCACACAGAGGAACAGAGGAGACACACAGAGGAACAGGGAGACACACAGGGAACAGGGAGACACACAGGGAACAGGGAGACACACAGGGGAACAGGGGACACAGGGGAACAGGGAGACACACAGGGGGGGAGACACACAGGGGAACAGGGAGACACACAGGGGTGATGAGACACAGAGAGGACGAGGAGACACACAGAGGGGAGACACAGAGAGAGGGGACACAGGGGGACACAGGGAGAGAGACCCAGAGAGAGAGATATTCCCTTCAGCTCATGCAGCTGATAGCATCTGGCACAGTCAAGCTCTCGAGGGAGCGTGGTAATCTGTTCCATCAGCGTTTACTACTGAACAAATTAACTAAGACAAGCACCACTGCCTGAGCCAGCAAAATTCTTCCATTACAAAAATTATAAAGCCATTATAGAGCACAATTTGGTCCTTTATTTAAGCATGGCTGCTGTGAGAGGCGGCAGGGCCCGATGTAGGCAGAAAGGCTGAGAGGGCCGACGTTATGGAGCCTGGAGATAGGGTAGGGTGGGACACGCTGAGGGGGGTGGGGGTAGGACGTGTGAGAGGGGTTTGGCCACATCTGTCCTCCTAGTGTTGGTGAAGTTGGTCACGCCCCCCTATGATGGAATAGTCAGCATTTGTGACGGTTCATTTTGAAGTAGTATAAGCAGTGGTCTGTGTGTTACCCTATTATTCTCACTATCCTATGCCATAGCTCCTACAGCTGTGCCATACAGTAAATGAATCATATAGCCTAGGCTATTCTTACACAGATTCTGAACTAAAATGCCAGTTTCTATACACCATGGCCTCATGTAGCCTGAACACATTGACTTTTCTGGGAGAGACCACTGAGGGCCAGGCAGCTTCTTCCCCCTGCGTGCTGCCATAGAGTTACATTGACAGTGCCTGTCCAACAAGGCTCAAGGTCAATGGACACAGATAAGTCAACGTCTTTTTTCCGGTAACTTTGATTGGACTGATATGTGTTTACTTCATTGTTTACCACATCTTCTAGCTAGCTGAAAAGTTCTATCGAATCATGTTGACTCCTAGCAAAGGATTTGGTCAGGTGGCCCAAAAAGTGACATATCGCAGCTTTAATGTTTGATGTGGTCCAGTTCTATGGGTATAACAGTAACTAGGCAATAGATGAAGAGAGGGACTTGCTTTAATCTTAACTGCACAATCTTGGTAACAGGCAGGCAGACTCACTCAGAATGGTGTTTTGCCTGCATCCCAATACTCAAACAATGTAGCATTATTGTAGACTCATGCTGAATTTGACTATGGGAAGTCCACTGATCAGAATTATAGCGTTTGTGTGTTTAGTGGTTTCATATTAGCTTTTTTAATTGAGTTTCCTCCACCAGTATTTTCATGTTATAATCACCACTGGTGAGCTACGTGGGTGGATGAAGACAGGGGGCTGGGGTTGGGCTGACTCGTCCTGTTGATAAAACATAATTACCCCCTAAGCTCCCTGGGCCCAACCCCACCCCATTCCCGCGGACGGGCTCAGCGCCGGCGCATTAGGACATGGGTTAGGAAGCCTAGTGCTAATCAATTTGAGTTGATTAGCCAAATCGTTTGCATAATGGGCTTAACAGCAGCATCTGCTAATCAGTCTCAAGAGTGTAGCTTTTGGGGGAATGTGGCGTTCCTCCTTTCCACTTCTCCAAACCTCCCTACTTCTTCCCTCGCTCACTTATCCATTCCTCTCTAGTCTAGATACAGCAGGAGAGTGAGTGAGGGAATACAGTTGCTGAGAGCTACAGTACAGCTAGCCAGTGCTAATGCGTTAGCTCCCAGGGCTAGCTAACTCTATAACCTTTCTATTAGCTTGTCTTCCACTCTGCTCAGTGTCCCTGTGGCAAACCCTGGTTTCTGCAGGCTTTCTGTCATATAGGCCCCCCGGGCCAGAGACAGCGGGGTGGAGGTAATCTGCAGCGGGCCTCTCCCTGACTCTGGGTCAGTGTTGCCAGCAGGGTAGAGTGGCAGTGCCAGGCCCACCAACCCCTCTACTATGACCTGGGAACAGTTCCCCCTAGCGCCCACTCCACAGAGCTGCAATTAGCATGCCCACCGCGGCAGAGGTGGCACCACGGGGATTGTGGGTGAAGTTTGACGTCTTGAAATATGATGCACACACATGGCCTTAAAAAGACACCAACATTTTTTATTGTACCCAAATGGTGGTTGATGGCAGTGGTGGTTGATGGTAGTGGTGGTTGATGGTGGTGGTGGTGGGTAGTGGTGGGTAGTGGTGGTGGTGGGTAGTGGTGGTGGTGGGTAGTGGTGGGTGGTGGTGGTGGTGGTGGTGGTGGTGGTGGGTAGTAGTGGTGGTGGTGGTAGTGGTGGTGGTGGTGGGTAGTGGTGGTTGGTGGTGGGTAGTGGTGGTTGGTAGTAGTGGTGGTGGTGGGTAGTGGTGGTGGTTGGTAGTAGTGGGGTGGTGGGGGTGGTGGGTGGTAGTGGTGGTGGGTGGTAGTGGTGGTGGGTGGTAGTAGTGGTGGGTGGTATTTGGTAGTAGTGGTGGGTGGTGGGTAGTGGTGGTGGTGGTTGGTAGTAGTGGGGTGGTTGGTGGTGGTGGGTATTGGTGGTGGTGGTGGTTGGTAGTAGTGGTGGTGGTTAGTAGTAGTGGTAGTAGTGGTGGTGGTTGGTAGAAGTGGTTGGTAGTAGTGGGTGGTGGTTGGTAGTAGTGGGTGGTGGTTGGTAATAGTGGTGGATGGTGGGTAGTGGTGGTGGTGGCTGTGTGGATTAAAGTGGAGGCTGCAATCTGGCTTGCTCAGTTCCAGCCTAATTAAGGTGATTTGTTCCCTGCATCTGGCTCCCAGATGTCAGCCTCAACTGCCTCTCTCTCTCTCTCTCTCTCTCTCTCTCTCTCTCTCTCTCTCTCTCTCTCTCTCTCTCTGCTCTGCCTCTCTCTCGCTCTGCCTCTCTCTCGCTCTGCCTCTCTCTCTCTCTCTCTGCCTCTCTCTCTCGCTCTGCCTCTCTCTCGCTCTGCCTCTCTCCTCTCTCTCTCTCGCTCTGCATCTCTCTCTCTCTCTGCCTCTCTCTCGCTCTGCCTCTCTCTCTCTGCTCTCTCTCTGCCCCTCTATCTGCCTCTCTCTCTCTCTCTCTGCCTCTCTCTCGCTCCCCCTCTCTCTGCCTCTCTCTCTGCCTCTCTCTCTGCCCCCTCTCTCTCTGCCTCTCTCTGCCTCTCTGCCTCTCTCTGCCTGCCCCCTCTCTCTCTGCCTCTCTCTGCCTCTCCCTTTTTCTCTTTTCTCTCTTGCTCTCTCAGAGCAGAGACGACACACGCAAACACATACACAGCGTCGGCGAAGGCCCATCTTGACACTGCTTGTCAGTAAGTCACTTCACACGTCCCAGTCCAATGGAATAACTATAGATACTTGTGGATTACATTATGACAGGTTCAGAGTCAGACATAACATTGTGTAGGGGGCTTCATCCTCTGTGTGGATATTCTAAAGCTTAGGCTAGTATCCTGGCTGCAGAGGCCTCTGAATAGTACTATTAGGCTACAGTATAGTCTCCTCCTAGCCTGACTTGTCCATGCTGATCTAGAGTCAGTGTTTATATCTCCTCTGGGTACCTCTCTCCCAATATTGATGATCTGGGATCTGCCCTATGACATTTACATGCCTAGAGACCATAAAGGCTGCTGGTGAATTTCTGCCTGTGAGAAAAGCTATTTTCCTTTCTCTCTTGAATACATTTTTTAGTGGAAATGCTGCTTGGATCCAAGTAGTTGTACTTCGTTTTTACACTTCTGTCTGTAGTTAAAGATGGAAGATGTGCTGAAAGAAAGGGGGGAAGAAGGGAGTGTATGTGTACATTTTATGTGTGCGTACACTGTACAGTGTGTGTACTGTACAGTGGGGTGTGTGTGATGCCAGCGTGTAAGTAGTCATGGTGCCTGTGCTAGTGTCATATCTAGGTCTGTCTGTCTGTCTGTCTGTCTGTCTGTCTGTCTGTCTGTCTGTCTGTCTGTCTGTCTGTCTGTCTGTCTGTCTGTCTGTCTGTCTGTCTGTGTCTCTGTGTCTCTGTGTCTGTCTGTGTCTCTGTGTCTCTGTGTCTCTGTGTCTCTGTGTCTCTGTGTCTCTGTGTCTGTCTGTCTCTGTCTGGAGGGAGAGGAGAGAAGATGAGGCTGATTCTGTCTCTCTCTTTCTCTTCTCTCTCACGCTCCCCCTCTCCCAGTGAAGGGCTAGTGGTGCCAGACTACAGGGGGGAAAAGAGAGTTAAAAGAAGAGGGGTTTTCTTGTTTGTCTGCTGATGTAAATGACGGTCACCCCCCACAGAGCCCTGTGTAATCATTTAGTGTTTTCTCCTCCTCCCCTCTTGGTCTCACAGAGAGAACTGAATGCCACAGCCACAGCCCTGGCCAACAGACAAGATGAGAGCGAGCAGTCCAGGAAAAAGCTCATCGACCAGAGCCGCGAGTTCAAGAAAAACACACCAGAGGTGAGTGTCTGCTCTGCTTCTGCCTGTCCCTACTTACACACACACACACACACACACACACACACACACACACACACACACACACACACACACACACACCACATTAGTAGAGGCACAACAGACAGGATGTGTGTGTCTGTGTTGGTGTAACAGACATGCAGCATCATGGCCGAACAGACGTGTGTGTGTGTGTAGACCCTCGTCATCAATGCCTCTATTGTCATCCGACGGGGACACATCACCCGTCCCCTTCACCCCTGTCGGGGGCGGGGTCAGGGGTGGGGTCAGGCAAATGGTGCCCAGTCAAGCGGAGGAGACAATGTCCTCTTATTGTTCACTGGCCCTCCGCCCCCCACCCTTCTTTCAGCTGCTTCCACTGGCGTTTTGTGTGTTTTTATTTACCTTTTGGACAGTGTCTCTTCCTCTCGAATGGCTGAGCTCCTCATTTGTTCCTTCTCATTGGATTCCACCTCATTGGATTCCACTTCCCATGCGATCCAGTTAGTCCATCCTTACATTAGCCCATGCTAGCATAGTTTTTTAAAACACCATTCATTACATGTCATTACATAGGCTACTCAATGCTCCTCCCTCTTGTAAGCTCCAACTCAAACCAGCTTTGTCAGTACAATCTGAAACCCTCTGGGAATCAAAGGATGACCTTAGTAGTCAGTAGTCCGAAACCACCAGCCCACAGCCACCCCCTCAAACTGAACTCTATTACTCCACTACGACCACCTTTTAAGGAATATTCCTTGTCGCATGGTTGGTCAAGGCTGTTCTGGACAGTTTTGATTGGCCCTGCTGCTTTTCTGTGAAGTCATGTCTTGAGTTGGTAAAAACTAGCGACGCATGTGAAGAGTTTTAAGGGGTGAGCGGTTCTTTATTTAAAGAACACTCTGCTGTGTATCTGATTTAAGCTGCCATGGCTTAGGTATGCTGGCAATGCCTTGGCAATGAAGGAACAACGTCCAACAGAAGTTTCAATTATCGTTACGTCAATATATTTCGGCACAAGAAAGGGGCTCTTTTGATTCTTGTCTTTGATGACAACACTGTGATTCTCAAAATGGCAACCGAATTGGAGGCCCAGAATTGAAGATTGTAGAACAGATGTTATATTTTTGAAATATTATTTTAAATTACACCAAATTACCCTAAGAAATGCAGAAGTAGACTCTTGTCCCTCCTACCCTTAGCTCCGTCAACTTTTCCCATTGAAGAGTGACCACTACCTAGCCTATTCTCCTCTGCCTTGTCAGTTATTCTACCCTCCTAGCACCACCACCATCGTTTTCACAGGTTGCTATTTTCTCATGATCCTAAAATGCATCGATGCTGATGACATAAACCCTCTATTCAGACAGAAAATGAGCCCATTTTGCACCGCAGAGTTCCTCAGGGGGGTGGATTTGTTTTCCACCTAAATCTTGTAAACACCAGGAATGCGTGACACTCCAGCTGTGCGAAGTGGTGCGGCCATTGTGTCCACCCGCCCGCCTCGGCTCCACGTCATGTGACCCTTTTGTGAGGTTCCTCCGTCGCCATGGCTCTCCTCTCCTCAAACAAAAGAGAGCGCAGGAGAGAGCAATGTGAAATATAAAGAGAACGAAAGAGCGAGAAGAACAAACAGACTGCAGGTGGGAGGACAGACGAGTAGCTTAATTTACTTACTGTAGTTGAAACAGATATTCATCCGTTCAAACAATATTGAATGTAAAATGGATAACAAAAACTACTCATCAGATAATATGTACTGAATGTACTATTGCACCCACACACAGTCTTAGACGACGGCTTGGTGTTTTAGGTCTGGGCCCACCTGAGTCAGCTCATCCTCAGGGCCCATTAGTCTGTTTGGTGATTTACAGTAAGCCCCTCCGCTGTAAGTAAGCCCCCCCCCCACACACACACACAGAGCAACGCAGCACAGCAGTGCTATGTGCTGTGTCAGCAGCAGCCGTGCCATGCTTCATTCTGGGCCCTGATGACCCATGGTGCTCTGGCAAACAGAGGCAGACCTAATGCACAGTAGACACAGAGGTCAGGAATCGGGTGACTTTTAGAACAGGAGAACAACACCGCAACAGGATAGAGGGGAGGACTGAGATCCAGCTTCCATTCCACTCATTCATATCCCTTCTATGCAGAGGTCTGCACACCATTATGAGATATAATAATCTATTGGTGTGTTGTGTGTTTGATTTTGTCTGTTTGTATGACGTCTCTGGAATGGACAGGTTGTGATCCATGGTATAAGATGGTATACAGCTGAGTTGTGGGCCCATTGGCAGGTGGTTTCTCTGGTGACTAGAGGCAGTCCTTATACAGCAGACATATTGAGGGTACACTGTCAATGTTTGGCACAATCGTTGGCTCACTACCCCAGAGGCCCCTTTCTTAGTCAGAGGAGTACGTCCCCAAAGTCATAAACCGCTCAGTCTACTCAGGAAGAGAGGGGACAAAGTGGCTTAGTCACTTTCAGCATAATGGTCAAGTTTATGTAACCGTGAACTCCTTAGTTTCAGTTTGTCAGAAATTCTGTAAAAAATAAATAAATAATAATAATCCATTGATGGATCATTATGTAGACCTGGGAGTGATGGATCATTATGTAGACCTGGGAGTGATGGATCATTATGTAGACCTGGGAGTGATGGATCATTATGTAGACCTGGGAGTGATGGATCATTATGTAGACCTGGGAGTGATGGATCATTATGTAGACCTGGGAGTGATGGATCATTATGTAGACCTGGGAGTGATGGATCATTATGTAGACCTGGGAGTGATGGATCATTATGTAGACCTGGGAGTGATGGATCATTATGTAGACCTGGGAGTGATGGATCACTATGTAGACCTGGGAGTGATGGATCACTATGTAGACCTGGGAGTGATGGATCATTATGTAGACCTGGGAGTGATGGATCACTATGTAGACCTGGGAGTGATGGATCACTATGTAGACCTGGGAGTGATGGATCACTATGTAGACCTATTTTCGGACTTTAGACAAACCCAGGAGTGTTTCCTGTTGCTCAGAGGAGGCCGTTAGCCAGCCTTGATGAAATATCTACTGAAAGTCAAGAACCGATACAAGGATACAGTGCGATAGCAAACACTATTGATATATGTGTTCAGCTGATGCAGTGCTCCGCCAAACAAATATAGTGTTGTCCAGGGAAGAGCTTGGATAAGAATGTCATGGCCATTGTGCTCCTCTCCCCAGCAATTTGATCACGGCAGCCATTGTTGCTGCCCCACCCCCTCCCCACTTCTTCCCTTTTCTCCTCTCCTTTTCTGTCTGAAAATTCCTTCCGAGTTACCACTCCCAACGAGTGTTGATGAATAAATGGAAAATAAAAACCTGTTTTGTCTCTGGGTCTCTAATAAATCAGGCTTCTTTTCCATATAAACCGTCCAGGGCTGCAATTTATGTTTGAGCTTAATAACCCGTTACTAAATTAATCGTGCTGGGGTTTTGGCTGGGAGGCTGTGTTCTCGGGGATTCTGTGAACTCTGTAGGAGAGGGAAAAAAGGAAAAGGGAAAAAATAACTGCTCTAGTTGCCAGAATGGGCCCAGAACCCAAGGTACAAAACATCAAGGGGTTCCGGCAGAGGGGTGGAAATTTCATCCCTCTGTCGCTTGGAGCTGGAAAGCTACCTTAATTACTGCTCTGTTCAGAGGGGCTCAGAGTTGCTAACTCAATGTAGTGTTTCAATGTAGTGTTTCAACCCTTTCAAAGTGTTTCATCTCGTCTCTCTGAGAAGGGGAGTTATGGACACCCTTTCAAAGTGTTTCATCTCATCTCTGAGAAGGGGAGTTATGGACACCCTTTCAAAGTGTTTCATCTCGTCTCTCTGAGAAGGGGAGTTATGGACACCCTTTCAAAGTGTTCATCTTATCTCTCTGAGAAGGGGAGTTATGGACACCCTTTCAAAGTGTTTCATCTCGTCTCTCTGAGAAGGGGAGTTATGGACACCCTTTCAAAGTGTTTCATCTCATCTCTGAGAAGGGGAGTTATCGACACCCTTTCAAAGTGTTTCATCTCGTCTCTCTGAGAAGGGGAGTTATGGACACCCTTTCAAAGTGTTTCATCTCATCTCTGAGAAGGGGAGTTATGGACACCCTTTCAAAGTGTTTCATCTCGTCTCTCTGAGAAGGGGAGTTATGGACACCCTTTCAAAGTGTTTCATCTCATCTCTGAGAAGGGGAGTTATGGACACCCTTTCAAAGTGTTTCATCTCTCTGAGAAGGGGAGTTATGGACACCCTTTCAAAGTGTTTCATCTCATCTCTCTGAGAAGGGGAGTTATGGACACCCTTTCAAAGTGTTTCATCTCATCTCTGAGAAGGGGAGTTATGGACACCCTTTCAAAGTGTTTCATCTCATCTCTCTGAGAAGGGGAGTTATGGACACCCTTTCAAAGTGTTTCATCTCATCTCTCTGAGAAGGGGAGTTATGGACACCCTTTCAAAGTGTTTCATCTCGTCTCTCTGAGAAGGGGAGTTATGGACACCCTTTCAAAGTGTTTCATCTCATCTCTCTGAGAAGGGGAGTTATGGACACCCTTTCAAAGTGTTTCATCTCGTCTCTCTGAGAAGGGGAGTTATGGACACCCTTTCAAAGTGTTTCATCTCATCTCTGAGAAGGGGAGTTATGGACACCCTTTCAAAGTGTTTCATCTCGTCTCTCTGAGAAGGGGAGTTATGGACACCCTTTCAAAGTGTTTCATCTCGTCTCTCTGAGAAGGGGAGTTATGGACACCCTTTCAAAGTGCTGAGTGTCTTCCTCTCTGGACTCCTGGTGAGGATATTTTTGGGTTGTTCGGTTCACCTCCATTTTGGCTCAGAGTGCAGACCATGCTAGTGTTGCATGTGACTTCTCTCTCAAACTTATTTATGTCTGAAGACATTAAAAGAGGGTATTGATTACTTTCGTTTTTAGTTACAGATTCCACCCGATAACTTCTCAAAGAGTTGTCTGGTATTAAATTGAAAAGAGGGTGATTTCTACACCTCTTTATATACTACTGTTCTTTGTAATGCATGAGCGTTCCCGGTCCTTTATTTTGTCAAGTGGAATGATAAGATGGAACAGGTAGTTTAATGAACAAGGGGATTTCTAGCTGTGTTATCACTGCTTGACCTCACGGCTGTACGGTGTTGCAATTTACCTCTGTCTGATAGAGGCCTGATATGTCCACCTTACGCTCCCCCTTAAAGAGAGACATCCTTCCTTTCTGCTGGAAGTTGCATTTGTTTTCCAATAATTCAATTATACAGCCTGTTTCTTCTCTTGTTCAATACGGTTTTGTTGCCATCCGAGAGAAAAGGACTGAATTCCGGGACACACTTTGTGAATAAGATACAAGGACATTCAGTAGGTTAAATCATTCCAGACATGTCTGCGTGGAAGAGGTTCATCTGATTCTGACAGAATTCAGGGATTCTGTCTCGGCCCTTTCCCACTTTGTCAGATGATATTTGAGTTTGAGATTTACCTTGTGACCTAAGACGGCCTTTTTTATTATCTGAGTAGGAGTCTAACCGTGTGACATCACCAGAATCATGAGAAGACGTCATAAGTGCTCGTCAGGTTGACCTACTGTTTTCCATGGTAAGAAGTGACCTCCAGAGAGTGTGAGGACTGAGCTGAGTGTCTGACTTGAGTCAGAAGAGGGCTTAATTTAATCACTGTCGTCTCTGTTGGTTTTGAATCCTGAAATAGTCTAACCGAACATGGACGCATGTTTGAATCTAAATTGTATTGCATTGGAGTTGTACAGTCCATATTCTACTGAATGTCACTCAGTATGTCTTTACCTCAAATTAAGTTTTATTTTCAGTCTCTCAGTCAGACCACTTGTCCAGTGCCCATAGTACTCGGATATAAAGCTCATCAGAATGAATGCCCTGCATTTGGCAAGAGGGCTGTCGATGACTCTGCTTGTGCATACTGTACGTAATTATATCTCTACTATCAGCTTCTCTCCGTGGTGCCCCATGAAGGCTCCCACGTATGCTAGTGATCGTTATCCCTCTCTGGCTGTGGCTGTGTTGAAACAGGCTTTGGAGTGGGATTTGCCTGTATGTGGACAGTTTGGGCCGGCAGTGTGAAAGAGGCTTTAGTGTGATAAACTGCCCTGAAATGGTTGTCTGAGCTGCTTCCACAGTCAAACTATTTAAATAAAGCCATATTCATCCCCCGCCTGTGGAGTTGACATATTTCCAGTTCAGTAATGTATTAGAAGCATTGATAGCAGGCCACGTCTAAAAATATATATATATATATATATATATATATATATATATATATATATATATAATGTAAATACCTCCACCAGCCTTTTGATAGCAACTCAATTCTGAGCATTTAATTTTAGCCAAACCCCATGCATATTAAAAGGGTGTTTATAAACCGTGTGAAAAATACGACTTCTCTTCTCAACAACATCAATAAATTGAGCATGTTGGACATCACAAAATAGCACTGAAGCTGTTCATGGAGACACTGCAGGAGGCAGACATGTCTGTTTTTAAACTGGTGTTTATCTTAATCTGAAATCAGAGTTGACTAAACATGGAGCCACAGATCAGGTTTAAGGCACAGTCTTGTGCTACCTGTAAAAAGAACATATGTACAAGATCCAATCAATGTGAAAATCAGTCAGGGCGGCTGGGAGCAGCATTACTGTGTACAGGATTATTTTTGCTCAGTCTGGTGGCCCCTGTGTTTGTTTGGGCCCTGAGCTTAGCGGGGGCCATTGGGTGGTGTCTTCTGCTGCAGTCGCTCAGCCCTACACCCACCCAGCCTTCCATCACCCTGCAACTGCTAGCCTTCCCGGCCCTCCTGCCTGCCAGTCGGCCCCGTCTGCCTCCCTGAGAATGTGCTGTGCAGTGCCGGGGGATTTCTGAGGCTGCCAGGGCCTATCAGAGGGAGCAGCAAAGTGAGCTTCCCTGACAAAGTGAATATAGTAATTAGGGCTGATCCGTTGGCATGGAGCCCAACCCTGACTGACTGGCGTCTCCCACAGTTAATTATAGCCCTCCTGTTTAACACGACGCAGGGATATTTACCAGCCAGACAGCCAGCGAACCAACCAACGACAGAAGAGCGAGAACTTCAGCCACCGACGCCTCCCCCTTTTTGCCCTCAAACCTGCCTATTGAGTTCAGAGGCGGGCCTGGTAATCCAGCCTGACTGAGGAATTTGGTGGGAGGATGGAAGGAGGACGGGAGGGGGAGGTCTGACTGACTGGCTCTCCCAGTCTACCACACAGCTCGGCAGGGGGTGGTGATGTACGCCAGGGGGACTTCTCCTTAATGATTTTTAGCCGGACGTACTGTACTCTGTAGGGCAGCAGCCTGCCTGCATCATGTACTGTACTTTGTAGGGCAGCCATCTGCCTGCATCATGTACTGTACTCTGTAGGGCAGCCGTCTGCCTGCATCATGTACTGTACTCTGTAGGGCAGCCGTCTGCCTGCATCATGTACTGTACTCTGTAGGGCAGCCGTCTGCCTGCATCATGTACTGTACTTTGTAGGGCAGCCGTCTGCCTGCATCATGGACTGTACTCTGTAGGGAAGCAGTCTGCCTGCATCATGGACTGTACTCTGTAGGGCAGCAGTCTGCCTGCATCATGGACTGTACTCTGTAGGGCAGCAGTCTGCCTGTATCATGTACTGTGCTCTGTAGGGCAGCAGTCTGCCTAAATCAACCCACTCCCCCTACAAAGGTCAACCAACTCCCCCTAAATTATTTGCGTTTTAGATGCATGCTAAATGAGTGGGTGAGCGAACACTAACTGCGTATTACAGAGATATATTCGTTGAGGGAACATTATCCCTTGCCCGGGGGTCAATGTGAGTGAGGGTCGTTTGTTAATGTGTGAGGGGTTCATCAGAGAGCCACGGCATCAGTGACGTACACCAACACACCAGCGAATTATGCATTTCTCTGACCCTTTCTCTCACCATGAGCCCCTGTCTCTGGGAGACTCTGTGAAAAGAGGGGCCTCCTCCACCCCTTCTACACCCGGCTGTAAATCTGAATTCCAGCTTCTCTCAAAGACCCCAAAAGGAATGGAAATGGTCCCAATAATATAACTAATCCCTATGGAACTTTCCCACGCAAAGACTCTGCTTACCCTCATTAAACCCCATTCACTTTTAATTCATCATTAATTATTACAATTACTCTGAGAACTGTGCTCACAGAATACAGTGTACTGTTTGAAAGCCACTTAATGTAACTATATACCTAAATTAATTTCACAATATGCCACGATGCATTGAAAGATTATGCAAGATGATCTAATCTCGGTTATTGATTCTATGCAGGCGAGTTATACCTTATTTCCCATAGTCCGATGATGGGAAGCGGCTCTTAGCATTGATGGGCTTAGAGCCCTTTGCCCCCAAAGATGTGGAGCACAGGCAACTGGGGGAGTCAGTCGCAGGTGAGTCTATGGTGTTTCCCACAGCACTCCCTTCATCTTCTATCAGGAGCGGCCATTTTGTGCCAAATGCACCAAGCGCATGCCCCAGTGTGCCTACAATAAAACACTGGAACTTGTGGACTGCTGATGCGTTTGCCATCAAATGCCCAAACTCATTTGAAGTCTCTCCCTCTTTTTTTAAGCTCACTTGTTTAATGCACTGGTACATTGCATATCTGCCTCAAGGATTTGGTCCATCTGGTCAGCTAATGCTGGGGTTGATGGAAGAGTGGAACTGACAGGAGTTGAGCACATGCCATCTCATCACCTCTGGGGATCTGTGATTAGCTAGCTGCTTTCCACAGGCTCTCTGGGACAGAAAGAGGATTGCTTGTTGGGTTTGGAGGACCGTGGGGAGACAGATGGGCATGGGGCATTCCTCACTGCATCCTCGCTCTCTGACAGCATTCAGTACAAGACCCTGGACGCCAGCCTAGTCATCATGCTATCCTACTGCAGGATGAGGCTAAATGAAGATTCTCTCCATTCTGGTCCCTATGAAAGCATCTATTTTGGCTCCAGTTTCCCTTGGTGGGTTTGCCCGTTGTATCATGTACTCTGATGGCAGTAAATCAACAATGGTAGCAATCATTGTTCCACATGAGGGTGGTCTCCTCGTGCTTACATTACAAACTAAGGTGTGGGGCCTCTTTATGCTAGCAGCTACATGTACATATGTGGCATTACTGGCATCTCAAATGAGATCATTTAACTCCCATTCAACATATCTTGGTTGAATTGCTTTCCCTCTACATAAAACAGATCGTTAGTTATTATTGTATTCCAAAGCCAGACACATGGCATTTACCCCCACTCGTATGCAAGGAAGGTTGGTATTACATGAGAACCTTGTGGTAACCTCTCCATGCCCCTGCGTAAATGAAAAATCCACCCACTGACAGACAATAACAACGTGGCACCCACTTTAAATTAAAGCAGCCCATCACCACACTAGATAGAGGGGGGCGACTAGGGAGCTTTGAGTCCAAATGAAGAGGAGGGGGCCTGAGTAGATCAGGCGATTAGAGTAGGGGGAAATTGGATATGGTCCCGCTAGGCTCCGGCTAGCCCCCCAGTGCAGGGGGGGAAATGATTGCAGAGCACAAGGCCATTAGACAGACAGCAACTGGGAATAGGCCTCTCCCTCTGGAATTAAGCCACTCTCCCCGGCCCCCTATCCCAGCATGCAGAGGGAGCCTGGCCATCCGTCTTCCTATGACATCAGATCTGTCACTACTATCCCCCCCATTCCAACAGGTAAGACCCTGGATATCCACTAATTCAGCAGGATGCTGTTCAGTATTAGATGAAGGAGCTCATAATATACTCAAGCACACATGCTACATGGGCATATAAGGGCTGCACAATATGGGCAAAAAATCTAATTGCGGTATAGATCGAAACACTTGGGTGAACTGTTGGAATCATTGAAATAGAATGATTTATATTAATAAGAAGCAAAGTGGAAAGCAGCATAGTTTTTGTTTGGAACAATCTGGTGGCTTCATTTGACCTAACAGAACAGCCTGCAAACTTATAGTAGTCTCTGGCAGTGTCTGTTTCTTTGCATGTCTGCTTTTGGAAGTGTGTTCCTTTGTCTGGGTCGTGTGTGTGTGCGTGTGCGTGCGTGTGTGTGTGTGTGTGTGTGTGTGCGTGCGTGCATGCATGTGCATGTGTGTGTGCGTGTGTGTGGTCACATCCTCACCCCCTCCTTCCTCTTTGCTTCGTTGTGCTGCGTTTCCCTCTGTGGGTGGTCGACGGGCGCGAGGCGCAGGCTTGCCCAGAGATCGAGTTTCAAGGCGGGTGGGAGGGAGGCTGGCTTCTGTCACTCAGAGGAAGCTCAGAGCTCTGTCAGGGCCGTCCCTCCCTCCACTCATACGCTACAGACACGCACACAGGCACACGCACTACACACACCCCGCGTCACCACTGCACTCCCCCGGCCCGGGATCTATTTACACAGGCTCCTCTTACAGCCAGTCAACGGTGTGCTTGCCTTTCCTGTGCTTTTCATCACCAGTCCACCGCAGGCCCACTCTGGCCCCCGTATGTCCCCACTCACTGATGACAGTTGTCCCCCACCTTTCTGTCTGTGTGTCTATCCTTTTTCTTTCATTCTGTCTTTGTTGTTCCTTCTCTCTCTCTCACAACAGCAACCCCCTTTCTTTTTCTCTCCCTGAGTCTCTTCCTTATATCTACGCTGAACTAAAATAGAAACGCAACATGTAAAGTGTTGGTCCCATGTTTCATGAGCTTAAATAAAACATCCCAGAAATGTTCCATACGCACAAAAAGCTTATTTCTCTCAGATTTTGTGCACAAATGTGTTTACATCCCTGTTAGTGAGCATTTCTCCTTTGCCTGTCAGGAGGATGGATTATCTTGGCAATGTCAAGTAGCTTATTAAACAGCATGATCACTACAGGTGCACGTTGTGCTGGGGAAAATAAAGGCCATTCTAAAATGTGCAGTTTTGTCACACAACACAATGCCACAGATGTCTCAAGTTTTGAAGGAGCGTGCAATTGCCATGCTGACTGCAGGAATGTCCACCAGAGCTGTTGCCAGAGAATTTAATGTTAATTTGTTCTACCATAAGCCGCCTCAACGTCATTTTAGAGAATTTGTCCATCCGGCCTCAAAACCGCAGACCACGTGTATGGCGTTGTGTGGGCTAGTGGTTTGCTGATGTCAACGTTGTGAACAGTGCGCCCCATGGGGTGGAGGTGGGGTTATGGTATGGGAAGGCATAAGCTATGGACAATGAAAACAATTGCATTTTATCTATGCAATTTGAATGTACCCACTAACTCAATGTCTCTCATTAAACACTTTAAGGTTGGCCTCAGAAAAGTAGGCTATATGAGAGGATGGTTGGTACTGCCCATATACACCATTTGGTTCCTGTGATGGGATCCTGAGGCCCATTGTCGTGCCGTTCATCCGCCACCATCCCCTCATGTTTCAGCATGATAATGTATGACCCCAAGTCACAAGGATCTGTACACAATTCCTGGAAGCTAAAAATGTCCCAGTTCTTCAATGGCCTGCATATTCACCAGACATGCCACCCATTGAGCATGTATGGGAGGCTCTGGATCGACATGTATGACAGCATGTTCCAGTTCCCGCCAGTATCCCGCAACTTCGGCACAGCCATTGAAGAGGACTGGGACAACATTCCACAGGCCACAATCAACAGCCTGATCAACTCTATGCGAAGGAGATGTCACACTGCATGAGTGGTCACACCATATACTGACTAACTTTTCTCATCCACGCCCCTAACTTTTCTTTTTAAAGGTATGTGAAATCCATAGATTAGGGCCTACTGAATTGATTTCAATAGACTGTTCTTTGAAATTGTTGCATGTATATTT